>NW_004443939.1:34357380-34428764 GCF_000243295.1 Trichechus manatus latirostris | reverse complement strand
CTTAAAAGCCTGTGAGCAGCCATCTAAGATGCTCCACTGGTCTCATCCCTTCGGGAGCAAGGGAGAATGAAGAAAACAGACACAAGGGAAAGATTTGTCCAAAGTACTAATGGACCACAACTATCATGGCCTCCACCAAACTGAGACTAGTACAACTAGATGGTGCCCGGCTACTACCACTGACTGCTCTGACAGGGATCACAACAGAGGGTCCCGGACAGAGCTGGAGAAAAACGTAGAACAAAATTCTAACTCATAGAAAAAGACCAGACTTACTGGCCTGACACAGCCTGGAAAAACCCTGAGAAAATAGCCCCCAGACACCGTTTTAGCTTAGTAATGAATTCACTCCTGAGGTTCACTGTTCAGCCAAAGATTAGACAGGCCCATAAAACAAAATGAGACTAATGGGACACAACAGCCCAGGGACAAGGACTAGAAGGCAGGAGGGGACAGGAAAGCTGGTAATAGGGAACCCATGGTTGAGAAGGGAGCGTGTTGACATGTTGTGAGGTTGTTAACCAATGTTATAAAAGGTATGTGTACTGTTTAATGAGAAACTGTTTGTTCTGTAAACCTTCATCTAAAGTACAATAAAAAAATAAAAAAAAAAATACCATGGCTTGGGTCAGGCACACCTTAGTCCTGAAAGTGATGTTTGCTTTTCAACATTTTAAAGAAGTCTTTTGCAGCAGATTTCCCAATGTAATATGTCTCTGTCTCTCTCTACGTATATATCTCATATATATAATCCATATATATATATATCTCCACACACACACACACACACACACACACACACACAGAGCATACACATAAACACACATATCCAAATCCTTAAGGATATCAGTAAAATATAGTTATTAAGAGCTCAGCTGCTAAGCAAAAAGTCTGCAGTTTGAATCCACCAGCTGCTCGTTGGAAACTCTATGGGGGCAGTTCTACTCTGTCCTGTAGGGTCGCTATGAGTTGGAATTGACTCCAAGGCAACAGGTTTGGGTTTTTTTTTCAAAGATGTTAAGAGTACAGGCCGTAGAGTTTAGAAGGCCCTGGTTCAAATCTTTTCTTTTTAGCTAGCTGTGTGATATTTTGTGTGAGTTTATTATTTATCTGTCCCACAGAGATTTTTCTTGAGCCAGTAAGGCTTCCATCCTTTGCTGATGGATTTGTTTATGGGTTGGGGGAAAGAACAAAACAAACCCGACTCATAGTGACCCTATAGGACAGAGTAGAACTACCCCAGAGGGTCTCCAAGGCTGTAGGCTTCACAGAAGCAGGCTGCCACATCTTTCTTTCGCAAAGCAGCTCGAGGTTTCAAAGTGTAGACCTTTCGGTTAGCAGCTGAGCGCTTAAACACTGTGCTACCAGGGCTCTTCTTGATGGGCTGTGAAACATATTCAAAGTTCAGGCAGTTTACAAGTCTTCCCTGGCTTTTACCTTCTGTCATATTCTCTCGTGTTAAGTGTGCAAGGTTTCATGGTCAGCTACGGATGTGTAGATTACTAGGGCCCTCACCATGTCTCCTGAGCATGTGCACAGCCCTGCACAAGTGTGCAGCCTTCCAGATCATCGAGGATTAAGGCTCACTATGTCTGTCTCATTCTCTAAATCTCCCTACTAAACTTGTGGTTAGTCTGACAGACTGTTGCTTGCCCCAGCCAGGATAACAAGGACAGGCAGCTGTGATATTGGTCTTCCTGGTTATTTGCTACTGAGTATGCTATTGTTTTTGACAATGCCTATGGGCATGGTGCTTTTGCATGCTTTGCTCCAAATCTAGTCCCCTCCAGCAGCTGCTGCTGGTTTTCATGCATTGCCTGGAGCTGGTAGAACTATTGCCCCAATGGAACTGGTGGTGAGGGTGCTGTGTGGCAACAACCTGAGACTAAAAAGCCACGACACCCCCTACCCACTGTTCTCACCCCAGGGCAGTAGTGTTTCTGGAGTAAAAGCTTCTCCATTTGTTGTTTGCCTTTGGTCATTTTCCAGAGTCCTGAAATGGTTGTTTTTGACAATTTTGTATAGCTTTATCATTGTTTTTTGAGGAGAATATTTGCTGAACTTCTCACTCCACCATCTGGGTCCAATTTTAATTGGAATGTTAGGAGTTGTATTCTGAGTGATGCCTGAGTAGATAATCTTCCTAGGTCGTGAAGCCTAAATTATACTTTCCCCCACTTTTTTCTGGATTTTAGATATTTTTTGTTTTCTAGATTTTAGAATTAGAAAGGGTCTTAGTTCCGTTTTCACCTTTCCCCAGTTATTTAATTGGAAACCTTAGTGCCTTACGCAGTTATCACACAGATTGTTAGTGCTAGAACTGGAATTAGAAAATGGAGCGCTTATGAGTTAGTCATTTCCTCCTCAGCCCTCTGCAGGCTCATCCTTTTGCTCCTGAACTAATCCTTCCCAAGTCAAAGAATACATGAGCATTCTCAGCCTTGCCCAAGAGTGAAGTCTGACATGAGTCTTGCTGCCTTGAACCAGAAACTTGGTGTCTTAGTTATCTAGTGCTGCTATAACAGAAGTACCACAAATGGCTTTAACAAACAGAAGTTTATTTTCTTACAGTTTAGAATAGAAATCCGAGTTCAGGTTGCTGGCTCTAGGGGAAGGCTTTTTTTTTCTTTGGGCTCTGGAGGAAAATCCTTGTCTCTTTTGAGCTTCTGCTTCTGGGCGACTTTCATGTGGCTTGGCAACTCTTCCCCATCTCTGCTTCTCTTGCTTGCTTGTTTAATCTCTTCTGTATCTCAAAAGAGATTGATTTAAGTCACACCATACACTAATCCTGTCTCGTTAACATAACAAAGAAAACCCATTCTCAAATGGGATTATAACCACAGATATAGGGGTTAGGATTTACAACACATATTTTGAGGGGACACAATTCAATCCATAATACTTGGGGATGGGGCCTAGCAATCTTATTTAAGCCCTTCAGGAGATTGTGATGCACGTTCAGGTTTGAAAACTGCTGGCATAGAGTAAAGGCTCAAAGGTGGTTGCTGTTGTCATTAGTTCTATACATTAGAAATTCTGGTAGCCAATAAGCTACTATTTTTCATGACAGCTAATATCACATTCATTGTAAGGCACACTATTATTTTATTTACCTCCGGGGGGAGGGTGTGTGGGCGGGGCCAGACCCTGCCATTTAAACTATGAAACATTGCATTCTTAGTACTATACTTTTATTTTACGTATGTTGAAATAGACTTTTAAACATAGATTTTAAAATATTATATTACTTTCATACAAGAGAAAAAGAGGAAAAATATAAGTAAATTAATAAAGACATTCCTGAAACTTCTTCACATTCAGAGACAGACTCTTCTGAACCATTTCTTGACTAAACGTTCTCATTTGTGTTTTTCCACACAAGATCATCCTTTGTGCCAGTTGTTGATGCAACATTTCTTAAAAAAGTGTTCCACTACTGTACCTGGGATTTTTTCTCAGCCTCTGATACCAATTTTGCAAATTTTGATGTGTATGCACAGGCAATGATAACTATGTCAGGAGTGTCATCTGGCAGACAATGATTATAAGATTCATCAGAATTTTCGAGGTGTTAAAATGGTAAAAAACAAAACAAACAAAAACCACAGAAACAATGTGGCTTAGAGTCAAAGAAACATAGAGGTAATTATGGAATAGTCTCATTTCCCACTTCTATTCTAGAGATAAATCCTGTAGATATTTCTTTATATAACCGTCCTCATCTATACCTCTTTTTATAATTTAACATCCTTAGTTTAGGCCTTGGTTATTCAGGTTGCCATGTCTTTCTTTTCCCTCAGAAATTTTTTGCTTATAGGGTATTTTAAATTAATTTTGAGTCTATGAAATGTAGTTGAACCTATGAAATAATGACTGTGTTCATAATCTTCATTATGTGTTGGCAAGGCTTGATCTGCTACAGAATCATTTTGAGTTATCTGACTGAATTTAGCATTCCTACCTATTACTTTCTACTTAACAGCAGATGGCAATTTTAAGTTGTCAGATTCTTGAAGATCTTGGAGGGTATGGTCAAGAAATGGAAGTAAGGTCTGCTGATTGAGAAAGAATAAAGTTTCAAATATTTAATTCATTCAATAAATAATCGAGGACTTATTCATTCAAACCAACATGCAAAGCGCTATGAAGAAGGCAAATACATTGTTCTTTGCGTTCAAGAAGCTTATGATGTTCTAGTTGTTTAAAGAATACATTCAAATGAAATAATTAATCAAATAACTACAGAAAACAATAATGTACATAGAGTATTTAAAATTGCATACCAAGTGTATATTGTTTTAAGATTCATCTTTTCCATGTTCTTAATGTAAGCAAGTTTGGTTTTATTGCTTTGTTTTGATCAACTGAATAGATAGATTGACTGAGAAGAGACAAAATGAAGCTCTTTAAAGATAATATGTAAGCATAAATTTTAACAATGTTGTATGGTCACCAATGCCAGTTCAAGATAGAATTAGATGATAATTTTGCATTGGAGTGATTAAAATTGTTCTAAAGAATATATATTTTTTTCTAGTCTGACTTGTATATATGGATGAATTTGAATGCTAAGTAAGATTAAAAAGTACCAAAAAAACAAAACCAAACACGTTGCTGTTGAGTTGATTCCAACTCATGGCGACCTCATGTGTTTCAGAGTAGAACTGTTGTACGGGGTTTTCTTGGCTGTAATTTTATGGAAACAGATTGCCAGGCCTTTCTTCTGCAGCGTTGCTGGGTGGGTTTGACCCACCAACCTTTAGGTCAGTAGTCAAGTGCAAACTGTTTGTGCCAAAGAGGCACATTGGAAAAGCAGTTTTGTTGATTTAATATAATATCTAATTTATAGCACTGAGATGTGCTTTGGGGATATATAGTTACTTTTATAATTTTATAGATATCTAGGGTCAACTGTCATTCTTGACTATATTTACAGTTGATAAGATCAGTATATCAAGCAGTATGCTTAGCATTCCTCATATTAGAGTTATAACCATTCTTTGGATGAATTCTTATTTTTCAAGTAGTTTTGGAGCTTCAAAGTAACTTCTATGAAAGAAAAATCTATATTTTGTATATTTTGATATGTATTTTAAGCTTTTTGAAGCAAGAGGCATTACAATTTTTTAAAATCTTATTAGAGTACCTAAGGAGTCTCTGAGTGGTGCTTATGGTTAAGTGCTCGACTACTAGCCGAAAGGTTAGTGGTTCAAACTCATCTGGAGGCGCCTCAAAAGAAAGGTCTGGCCATCTGCTTGCAAAAGCTTACAGCCTTGAAAACCCTGTGGAGCAGTTTTACTATGCACATATGTAGTAGCCATGAGTCAGAGTTGACTTGATGGCAACTAACAACAACAGAATACCTAATAAAAAATGTTTACTGCTTGTGATGGTTAATGCTATGTATGTGTCAGCTTGGCTAGGCTGATTCTTAGTGGTTTAGCAGACATTGGACTGACAGCTTTTTCATAATGTAATATAATATAATCACCTCCGTGATGTAATCTGATGCGATCAGCCAGTCAGTTGAAAAGGGAATTTCCTTGAAGGTTGTGGCCTGCCTCTAGTATATAAATGGATGTTCTGGCAAGGCTCACTATTTCTCTCTCAACCCTGTACTCTTCTCGTCACCTGACCTCCGGTTCTTGGGAAGTAAGCCTGCAAATTCTTCAGCCTGCCGCCTCACTTGCAGATTTTGTGTTTGTCAGCCCCTGCAACAATGTGAGTCAGTAGAGGCCTTCAGCCTGCCCCCCGACCTGTGGATCTGGGACTTGCCAGCCCCCACAATTGTGTCAGCCATTTCCTTAAAGTAAATCTCTCTCTGTGTATTTATATATTTGCTTCACTGGTTTTGCTCCTCTAGAGAACTCAGACTAAGACATTTGGTACCAGAAGTGGGGTGCTGCTACAACAAATACCTAAAATGTGGAAGTGGTTTTGGAATTGGGTAATCGATGGAGACTGGAAGAGCCCTGGTGGTGCAGTGGTTAAAGTGCTTGGCTACTAACTGAAAGGTTGGCAGTTTGAACCTACTAGCCACCCCATGGGAGAAAGATGCAGTTGTCTGCTTTTGTAAAGATTTACAGCCTTGGAAACACTGTGGAGCAGTTCTACCCTGTCCTATAGGGTTACTATTAGTTGGAATCAACTCGACAGCAGTGAGTTTTTAAAAAACATTTTTTATTGTTGTTGTTTAAGCGAAAGTTTACAATTCAAGTTAGTCTCTCATAAAAAACTTTATACATACATTATGTGACCCTAATTGCTCTCCCTATACTAGCAGTGAGTTTTTTTAATAGTAAAAGCTTAGACTGCCTTGAAAAGACTGTTGGTAGAATTATGGATGTCAAAGGCAATTCTGGTGAGGACTCAGAAGGAAGTGAGGAGAGCTATAGAGTAAATATTGTCTTAGAGAATACATATGGCGCCATCAAGAGAATGTTGCTAGACATATGGATGTTAAGTGTGCTTCTGATGAGGCTTTAAAAGGAAGTAATAAACGTGATTGGACAATGGAGGAAGGATGATGCTTTTTATGCAGTGGCAAAGAACTTGTCTGAATTATGTTTAAATGTTTGGTGGAAGGTAGAACTTGTAAGTGATGAACTTGGATATTTGGCTGAGGAGATTTCTAAGCAAGATCTTAGAGGACTGCATAGTTTCTCCATGTCACTTATAGTAAAATGTGAGAGGAAAGAGATGGGCTTAAAAATGAAGTGTGGAAAGTGAAAACAGAACTTAAAGGTTTGGAAAATTCTGTTTACATACTAAGGACATGTGTCCTAGAGCTTTCACTAAAGACATGGCTACACAATCTTTTGTTAAAGACATTAAGCCTGTGACTGATGGATCTAACCAACTCCCACAGCGGAAAACCCATCAGCTTAAACTGAAGGGGACAGAAACAGGATGAATTCTACAGTCAGGAAACAGGCCAAAGGAGCAACATTTGTTGTCCTAGAAGGGAAAATGACCATCTCTGGAGCAGCTTGGAGATCAGCAGAACCATTGGATGGAGCATGGGAAGCAGGGCTGCCTCAGTTTCAAAGGGTGGTGCCACAGATTCCTGGGTTTCAAAGGGTGGAGCCATGGCCTTCTAGGTTTCAAAGAGTCACGTCTCCACCAGCTTGGTTCTAGAGTGTGTGGTTGCAGTTCAGGTGAGCCAAGGGGATGGGGGCTCATTATTCCTTCTTTCCCTCCAGTTTCTCCCATTTGTAATGGAAATATCTTACTTTGTGTCTGTTCCGCTGTTGTACTTTGGAAGCAGATAACTTGTATTCTAGATAACACAGGTTCACAGATGAAGAGGATTTTGCCCCAGGATGGAAAATGTCTAAAGCCTCACCCATATTTGATTAAGGTGATTCAGAAGATGAGATTTTGGACTTGGAGTTGATTTAAGACCTTTGTAATGATGTCATAGGGTAAATGTGTTTTGTTTGTGGGAAGGTGTAAAAACAGTGTTGGGCAGTGTCTGACCACCTCTGATGTCACAAGGGGGAAGGAAAATCAAGACCAACAGCCCAAGGCTGATTCCTATGAGGTGGAGTCAGACATGCCTCCTCTCTCTGCCATCTTTATCAATTCTGACACCAACCGTCCCTCCTACGGCACTCTCTACTTCCCTGCTGGGTTCGATAATTCATTGCAATGACCACACAGAACTCACAGGCCACACTCACGATTATGGGGTTTATTAGGGAAGTAACAAGTTACAATTGAGGCTCAGGAACACTCAAAGATACAGTTCTTCCATTAGGACAGCCTTTTCTCAGTCGTGCTAGCAGGCACACCTCTCTCTGGCCCTAGGCCTCTGCCCAAAGGCACTCAGCTTTCTCTCTCCGTGGGCCAGGAAGCCCACTGAGCCATCTCCTACTGCTGGGTCTCTTCTGCCGGGTCTCTGTTGCAGAGTCTCTGCTGCCACCACTTCTGTCTTCAGAGTTATAGGTGCTCTCTGTGTTTCCTGAGTCCAGTAGCTTCTCAATGCAGGAATCCTGGGTCCAAAGGACATGTTGGCTCCTAGCTGTTCTTCCTTGGTGGTGGTGGGCTCTTCTCTTTTCCACCTCTGGGGTAGCTCATTACAAGCCCAGTGGGATGGCAAAACTGACCAATCCCCTTTGTGGGCCAGAATTACCCTATCACATAGTCCTGCCCAGTTACCTAGGTGGGAGTTACAAGACCATGGCTATAAAGGCCACAGAAAAAGCAATCCATTGCATCGCAGAAGGATGTGAATTTTGGGGGACCAAAGGATAAAATGTTATGAATTAAATTGTGTCCCTCCGAAATATGTGTTGTAAATCCTAACCTTGTGGATGTAATCCCATTTGAGAATGGGGTTTTCATTGTTATATCATTGAGGCCATATCAGTGTAGGGTGTGTCTTAAAGAGTCATTTATGAGACATAAAACAAGCAGATTAGGCACAGAGAAGCAAGCAGAGATGGAGAAGATAGATGCCAAGTCACATGGAGATCACCAAGGAACCGAGGAACTGAAGCTGAAGAGATGGGGACCATACCCTAGAGTTGACAGAGAGAGGAAGTCTTTCCCTGGAGCCAGCAGCCTGAATTTGGACTTCTAGCCTCCTAAACTGTGAGAAAATAAATTTCCATTTGTTAAAGCCACACACTTGTGGTATTTTTGTTAATAGCAGTACTATATAACTAAGATGCTACCTTAATTAGAAATGTAATGAAATAATGAAGTGATAACTATTGGTGATATATCTTTAGAGATTTAATATTTACTACTCTATGTTTGAGAAGGGAAGGTAAAAATCAGGAGAAGAAAGTGATTAAAAAACAGATTTGTACTATTTGTGAGTAATTGTGGATATTTTTATGTAATATGTGGGAAAGATTCTTATTTTAAAATAAGCTAAATTTATTAAAATATAGTTACATTTAATTAGTTTTCTTAATAGTAGGCTTGTAATTAGATAAAGAATACTAGTATTTTTTTCTTTCGGAAGGTGATCTTTTAAATTTATTTTGCATCCAGTTTAATACTTTAGAAACAAAATAGCCTTATTATTCTTTCCCTTCCTCCAAAGTCATATAGTTATGCACACATCTTAGCTTTACTGAGTTGGCATGCAGACCAGTATACAAATTAGGCCTGTGAATTTTCCTTTATCTTTATCAACTTTGACTGTATGACCCTTGGACCATAGTTTGATTTTACTGTTTTAATTCAGAGGAATTTAAAAATTGTATCAAATTTATCTGATTCTAGAAATTACTACAATAAAAATTTCTTACTTTGAAGTCCCAAAATCTCCTAGAGAACAAATTGCCATTGAGTTGATTCTGACTGATGGTGACTCCATGTGTGTCAGAGTAGAGCTGTGCTCCACAGGGTTTTCAATGGCTGATTTTTCAGAAGTAGATAGGTAGAATTTTCTTCCGAGGCACCTCTAAGCATTCTTGAACCTCCAGTCTTCAATTAGCAGCTTTACGCATTAACCACCCAGGAACTCCTTAAAAACTATACGCTCCTCTCCTCCCGCTCCCATATATAGCAGAAGCTCAGCAGTTAGTGCCTGTGTTCCAGGTTCTGAGTTTGGGATTAAGGAATATATAAATTAAAAGACAGTTTTGTAGGCTGTTGTCTAAGAGTCAACAGTCTCATGGAGGAAACATAAAGAAGCCTGCTCTTAGTTCACTTGAGTTCTGACATTTTATGCAAAGACATTTTGAGTAATGTTTTTTTTTTGTTTAAAAACAAAATAAAAAAATGGAACCTAAATTTACTATCATTTGTATCGGTTAGGCACCTGGTTTAAGCAAAAAAGGATTTTTTTTTTTTAGTTTACTTAATTAAAAAGTTCAAGGATTTGTTATCTCTCCATCCTTCTGCTTTGCCTCATTCATGTTGGCTTCACCCTTTCGCTCTATGTAGAGGGAAGATGGGAAAGAGCAACTGTAGGTCTGTAGCTTCTGAGTTTTAAATCCAGCTCAAAAGAGAACCTACTTCTTCAGGAGTCTGAAAATGAGGCCTTAGTTGGATCCTGTACTCATCCCTGAACTAATTCGTGAGGTCAAGAGATGGAATTGTGCAGTTGTTTTAGAACTAGGTCATTTGCCCACCTCTGCAGTGAAGTTGGCATCAACCATACCCAAAACATATAGAATGAGAGCAGGGGAGTAGTGCTTCACCGGAGGAAAGTAGGATTACTGTTAACAGAAAAGGAAACGCTGGTAGTGTAGTGGTTAAGAGCTATGGCTGCTGACCAAAAGGTCAGCAGTTTGAATCCACCAGGTGCTCCTTGGAAACCCTATGGGGCAGTTCTACTCTGTCCTGTAGGGTCGCTATGCATTGGAATCGACTCGACGGCAGTGGGTTTGTTGGTTGGTTGTTAGCAGAAAATGGGTAAATGGAGGCTGTGGCAAAAACAATAGATGTCCAAAGTCATTATGCAGGTGACTTAGCATTTAGGCTTGTTATTTTTTTAGAAACAAAAAGAATAATTTCTTTTGGAGTAGCATGCCCATTAGAAGTTGCTTTTGGCCAATGATAATTAAGATCTGAAATAATAGTGGTTTAAACAAGGTGGAGGTTTATTTTCTCTTGGAGGTAGGCAGTCCAAGACTACTGATGTGGCAAATCCGTGATAAAACCAAGGAATTTGTGGACTGCTATTGCTCCTGCAATCACATTTACCTTCCAAGCTGGAAGGAAGAAAAGCAAATAAATGAGTGCCCACCAATTTTCTATTTCCCTTTTAAGGTGTCATACTGGGAAGTCCTGTCCAACAACTTCTGCTTACATTTAATTAACCAGAATTTGGTCACATGGCCACATATTTCTGTAAGGAACTCTGAGAAATGTAGTTATTTAGTTAGGCACAATGCCACCCCTAATCATTACCCAGTAGGTGTTCTGTTACTAGGAAGAAATCGTGAATGGCTATTGGGTAGGTAGCTAGCAGTCTGTACCACATGTGTTAGCTTACTAAGTGATATGGATCACACAGGTTTATTTAACATCCTAATGTATTTTATGCGTCCTGGTGGTGCAGTGGTTAAGCACTTGACTACTAACAGAAAAGTTGGCTATTCAAACACACCAGCGCTCTGTGAGAGAAAGACATGACAGTCTGTTTTTGTAAAGATTACAGCCTTGGAAACCCTATGGGGCAGTTCTGTTCTGTCCTGTAGGGTCACTATGAGTGGGAATCGACTCGAAGGCAATGGATTTTTTTTAAATGTATTTTGTACATTTGAGATTTAAAACTCATTTTAGAAGTAGGCAGAAATATAAATAATACAAACTAATATATGCTCTAAAATTGGTAACAAAGTATGCACTGGATGAGTATCCAACAAAGAAGTCAAAAGAAGAGTTAAAGATGTTTCTGAGGTATTTATATCTTATATGTTTGGCTATATGGTGATGCCATTTACTAAGATAGGGAACATAAGAGGAATACCAGGTTTTCAGGGAGGTTAAAGGGTTGTTTTAGACATTTAGAATTATAAATGCTGGCATTGAATGACATTTGGGTGATGTCATTTGTTCACAAGTGAAGCAGCTGCACGTTTTGATATCTATTGTGCATTTCCTGGCAGAGAATGGACAACAGGATTATTTTAGAAATTCTCCACTTCCCTCAGTCCTTGTCTTTCACCTTGTGATTCAGATTACTGAAAAGTGGGGAAAATTGGCTCCAAAACACCCTGAGTTCCAACTCACTAGCTTAGAACAAGAGAGGTTTTTGTGTAGTCAAGCATAGATTGATGTCTTCAGGATGTGAGGTTCAAGTCTTTTAGATTTGGTACAGTTCTTTACAGGTTGAGGGAAGAGAAAGACAAATTGATTGACAAAAGTGAGTGAAATGCAAGAGTTAACTGATAATATGACACACTATTCATGGAGAGCAAGTGAAACTTTAAAGACATTTGTGGGTTTTTTTAGACTCCTGGAGAACTATTTATAACTGCAGTATATTCAAGGAGAAATGTGCCCAAAGGGGCTTTTGTCTCTAAGCATTTGAGGGACACATTATATAATCACTTTGTTTTCTGTCAGTTTAATAACTAAATTATGGCCATTACTTGCTTTGAACTTTATTTAACTCACCATTTATCGAGCGAGCTTTTTGCCTTTTTCATTATTCTAGGTACTGAAAATACAAATATTAATAAGGGAAAACGCCTTCAAGGTATGCGGTGTTATCATTACCTATTTTTTTTTTTACCTGACTTTTTTTTTTTTTTTTTTTAATGTTGCTGTATTAGGCTAAATTCCAAGGATAAGACACTCCACAGAGCTCAGTGAGTATGTTGCTGGGTGCTGCAATTTAACCATAAACGCTGAACAGATACTAAGCAGACTAAGGCAATTTGAAAAATAAATAAGTAGTGCATTAGTGGGAGCTACTGCTGCTCAAGGTCAACATTAATTCTGTTACCAGAATGAATAAATAGTTCTGTTTATCCTTCTTACATAATATTGCACTTGGCTACTAGCAGGTTTTTAGAAGTGGTTGATCAAATGCTTCTTTCAAGTCTAGAACATAGTACAGATCTAGCTTTTGGGAATATGCCAAGCTTGAGAAAGGGAGACAAAAGTTACTATGTTCAGGGAGTGAGTAGCTTCTCTAAAACCTCTTTTGATTTGTACACAATATGAGCAGTGCCAATGTGTTATTGTTATGACAGTTGTTTACATGATGTCATTTGTTCACCAATCAGGCAGCTGTGTATTTTGAAATCGATTGTCCTTTCTTGTCAGAAAGCACAGAAGTAGGAGCAGTTTTGCTTTGGAGGGGACCTTTCTGCGTTTAAATCAAGCAATTTTATTTATAAAAGTAGAGGTTTTCTTTATTATCTCTAGTCAATCACTAATTCTATTGTCTAATTTTTATCCATCATTTTCTGTAGATACAAAACTGAAATCATCTTATTCCTTCTCTTAGGCTAGGTTCTCTAGAGAAATAAAACCAGTAAATCATATATATATATATCAAGGAAATAGCTCATGAAGTTGTAGAGACTGGAATGTCCCAAGTCTGTGGGTCAGGATAGAGGCTTCTCCTGATTCATGTAGCCACAGGGGCTGGTAAACCCAAGATCGGTAGGTCAGAGAGCAGGGCTCTTGCTCACAGGCTGTGAAGATTGATGAATCCCAAGACTGGCAGGCAAGTAAGCTGCTCGCTCGAGTCCTAAGAACCGGAGGTCTGATGAGCAGGAGCCAGCTGCAGGATCCAGCATGAGCAAAAAGTCCCCAAGCCTTGCCAGAATGTCTGCTTGTATTTGATACAGGCCACATGCCCGAGGAAACTCCCATTCAACTGACTGGCTACTCACAGCAGATCCCATCATGGGGGTGATCACATTCTTCGCTGGTGAGTTTCAACAGGGAAGTGATCACAATATTATGCAACTACCAAAACACTGAGAATCATGGCCCAGGCAAGTTGGACTTTTAGCCTACTTTACTGTGAAGAAATAAATTTCTCTTTGTTAAAGCCATCCACTTATAGTATTTCTGTTGTAGCAGCACTAGATGACTAAGACTGGAGTGACAGGGCTGGTTCTGTTGGTGGGAGTGATTCAATGGAATTTAGGGGCTCAATCTCTCCAGCTTCCTGATTATCTGCCCATATGTCTCCATCCCAAGTTTCAGGATCCCGTTTCTTCCCAATCAATGTCCTTACTTTAACTTTAGACACTCTTGAGGTTGGCAGTGGAGTTGGCATTGTAATTCAGCCACTCTTACAGTAAGACTCTGGGTTTGGTTTTTGGCAATATCAGCTCTGTTACTATAAGAAATAAGGCTTTCTTTCAAAGCACAAGTGTTTAAGCTTTGAAGTCATTTATGCGGCACTTGAGCTTTGACTCTGAAGCCCTGAGCACATCTCTTTCTTTCACCAGTTTGTCTAGCAAAAGTAGAACCAAACAACAAGCTTCGTTATAGTTCTCATTCTGACAAAATTGTAGAAGGGTATCACACATGCAGTCACCCAGAGCCTCGTCTTTCACCAATACCAGATATTTTTTGGTGGTGATATTTTTTGTACTTGTATTGCCACCTCACACCATGGATTAGCAATGCCGTCTTTACTACTGGAAGCAGAATCATCAACATCTTTAAGACTAACCAGACTTGAGAACCAATTTAAAAACTCATCCTTACAATTTTGTTTCCCTGGAACCACTCTTGGTAGCAAATGTCTTAGGCTGGGTTCTCTAGAGAAGCAAAACTAGTAAAGCGCATAAATATATATATAGAGAGAGATTTATATCAAGGAAATGGCTCACAAGGTTGTAGAGGCTGGACTGTCCCAAGTCCGTGGGTCAGGATAGAGGCTTCTCCTGATTTGTGTAGCTGCAGGGGCTGGTGAACTCATGATCAGCAGGTCAGAGAGTAGGGCTGTTTCTTACAGGCTGTGAAGATGGATGAATCCCAACATCGGCAGGCAAGACCACAGTTAAGCTGCTAGTTAGAGTCCTAAGAACCTGTGGTCAGTCGAACAGGAGCCAGCTGCAGGATCCAGCACGAGCAAAAAGCCCCCAAGCCTTGCCAGAATGTCCACTTGTATTTCATGCAGGCCACATGCCAAAGGAAACTCCCCTTCAACTGATTGGCTACTCACAGCAGATCCCATCATGGGTGTGATGACATACCGAATTTCAACAGGGAAGTGATCACAACGTTATGCAATTGCCAAAACACTGAGAATCATGGCCCATCAAGTTGGCATACAATCTTAACTATCATAGCTCTTAGGTTGACTCTTCTTCCTACACACCTTCTCTTGGTGAATGGTGTCATCTTCTATCCAATTTTCTAAGTCAGAAATCTGGAAATCATTCCAGATTACTTTTTCCTTTTTGGTCACCTAGTCTTGTTCCTATTCTGTAATAGTGGTGTCTTTTTCCATATTGCTTTGATCTATGGTCAAGCTCTTATCTCTCTCTTGGAGTTTTGTGATAGCCTCTTAAGACTGTCTCCACTCTTGTCCCTCACTCATCAAGCCCCATACTACTGCCAGTGTAATTGATCAGAAAGTAATTTGGCTTATGTTACTTCTCTTACAGTCCTTGCAGTGACTTAGGAGTTAGGATTAGACCTAAGTTTCAACAGTGTGACTTAGAGAACAGTATTTCCAAAGAGACACACAAGGACTCAAACAAAAGTATTATGGATGTTTCATTTCTACTTATTATTTGAAAAGGCTAAATCATGATAATGATATATTTATTCTTCATATTAAGAATTACATCATATTCATAAGAATTGGATGATGCCCAGTTACCTTACTGAACATTTTGATCAATGAGTCTATGGAAGAACTATGATCAAAAGGGGTAAAATGTGGAACAGAATTCAGAATTTTCAATAGAATTTCTGGAGCCAGCGAGGCTGGATGAAACCCCAAAACTATTGCCCTGAGATAATCTTCAAACCTTAAACCTCAAACTATCCCCTGAAGTCTTCTTTGAACCAAACAGTAGTTTAACAAATTAGTAAAGTATGTCTTCCTTGAGCATTGTGCCCTTTTAAAGAATTATCTATGTGGATTCAAACTGACAACAGCAACTCTAAAGGTTAGATGAGAAGCTTAGGGGGCAGTAAGTTTATGTTGAGGATGGTGGAATAATTTGGAAAAGGATAGTGAGAATGGTCACACAACTTGAAGAATATAATCAATGTCACTGAATTGCACATGTAGAAATTTTTGAAATGGTGTGTCTTTTGCTTTGTATATTTTCACCAAAACAATAATAAAAAGAATTACATCATCTTAGGTATATATAAGAACACAAGTACTCACCCTTTGTAGAACAGGCCTGGGTATTGCATCATCCTCCTTCCTCTCAAGAGGCATTGAACTTTGTATTTATCATTCCCACGTGGTTCTTTATACTTTTATTTCATATATGCTAATTTCTATGCAATACACATATATACAATGTATATATGTAACATATAAATTGTATGTATATATTATTTTTCATGATTTTAAACTATATAAATGATATACTACTGTTGTATTCTTCAAATTTTTTTCAATCTGCTTTGCTTGTGATTCATTCATGTTGACACATGTAGTTCTGGTTCTGTTATTTTCACTACTGTATAATATTGTATGAATGTACCACAGTGCATTCATTCACTTTCTTATTTTCATCTGCATTTCCCCCTCTCTTCATTTTTGGACTATCTGTGACCTTTTCAGATCAAGTTGCCATGCTCCTGGTCCAATACTTGGGCATAGAGCACATATTATTAATCTTCATGGTTGCTGTTAATCCTCTCGTGTTAAATGATTTTTGCTGGATTGCTTTTCTTTAAAATGAATGTCTTGGTTGGTTAGCACTGGTAGCTGGTTTGGGCTGAAACGTGGTGGATAAAATGTCTTTCTAGGTTAGCAACACTTCACCTCACTTAGCAAGGCTATCTGCAGTAGCAAGTAAGATCACTTGTAGCTAGTGTCTTTCTCTCTAGCTGCTTTCCAAAGCATATTCTGAAAAGAAAATGAGAGCCCTGCTTAGCAAATGCTTTCTTCTCTACTTTGCCCAGGTAATTTCCAAGTCAACCTTGTGCTCTGCTTCAAAAGATCAAGACCTGTGAATAGTCTCCAGGTGGTGCTGTTTCCCCACTTTACTGGAGTCTACGCTCTCTCCCAGCTGTTGGCCTGCTAGTCCCGAGGTTCTCAAACTAGCCTGCGTCAGAATCACTTGGATTGTTTGTAAAACGATAAATTGATGGGCCTCACCTTCAGAGTTTCTAAATCAGAAGTTCTGGAGTCAGGCCTGCGAGTATACGTTTCTAACAAGTTTCCAAGGGATGCTGATGCTGCTGGTCCTGCGACCTCACTTTGAGAATCTCTGTTCTAGATGGCACTTACCTTTTTTATTTTGTGGACTCACTGACTCCTTTAACATTAATATATAATCTCACAATCACCTCCATTAATTTTAAAATCATTTTATAATTTTATAATTTTTGCATGTTATGAAGAAGGGCTTTAAAGTAAACAAAAGAATTGCATCATCATAGTATTAAATATTGTGGCTGTTGAGAGCCTTACTACTCAAAGTGTGGTTTGTGGACCAGCATACCTGGGAACTTGTTAGAAATGTAGACTCTCAGGTCTAATGAATCAGAATCTGAACTTTGACAAGCTCCCCAAATGGTCAGTATGCACATTAAAGTTTAAGAAGCACGGGTCTAGAGCTCTCTTTAAATCTAATCTGAATAATATTCAAAATGATTAAGAAGCATTTCAAATTTTAATGTTTAAAAAGTGGCACATGTTTCATTTACTTTCATTTATGTAAGAAAAGCATTATTATTTGATAATAAAAATGTCAAATTTGGTTTGGGGATCAAGTGCTGAAATTTAATAATGTGCTATAACACAAAAATGGACAAAATTGCCTTGTCCTGATGTTTGGAAATAATCATTTTTGTACATAAAAAAAATCAACTGTCTTATTTTTATGACTTTCATTAAACAATAGTGAAATTTCAGACTACTTGCAATATACTCTCTGCAAATAATGCATTATATATGTGGAGAGTGTTTTACTCTCAAAGAAAAAAACTTGATGTCATTTTTGCTATGTTTATTCCTTTACTTTTTTTTGAAGTAGAAGGAACATCTTTCATCAGATAATTACAGTTTAGGAATCCAGAGAGGATTATCTTGGTGAAAATGTCCAGAATAGTTATTATTTTTAAATTTTCTCATAATTGTGTTTCAATATCATTGTTCATTATACCTCTTTTTCTTTAAACTGTCTACGAGGATAATGACAATGTATCTTTTAGGGTTGTGGAGGTCAGAGTTTTGTATGTAAAGACTTAAAAAATGTCTGACACATTATTGTTATTATAATCCATAGCAGGCTGGGGTAGATAGAGAAGTTTAATTGTACACTGTCTCATTAACATAACTGCTGTAATCTTACCTCATTAACATCATTGCGGTAGGATTTACAACACATGGGAAATCACAGCAGATGACAAAATGGTGGACAATCACATAGTACTGGGAATTGTGGCCTAGCAGAGCTGACAGATATTTTTGGGGGACACAATTCAATCCATGACAGAGGAGTTGGACTCTCCCTGCCCTCTACTTCCCAGGAAAAAATGTCAGAAAATTAGTAAACTATTCAAAGTATATGAAACTGGTCACATACATTGCCAGTGTGAAAATAGTATTTTTAGTTTTAAAATCAACATAGAAAATATACACAGGAAAACCAGGATTTAGGAAGAAAAACCATGTTGGAGGGCTCAAAGATTGTTCAATATCACAGAAAGTGATGTTTTCCCATTCCTTCCCTATCACACAGGCTTAGAGTCCATATATTCAAATACACACACACTTACACGCCCATATGTATAATATTTTTTATCAATTCCACTTATGATAACAAATCTTTAACTTGCTTGAAATACCACATTCTCAACGAGGCCTACCTAGATGCTGCATTTAAAATTTCAACGCTTTTCCTTCCTCTCTTCCCACACTCCTGATCTCCTAACCAGTTTTTTAGTTTTCTTCTATGTACTTAGCACCTTTAGTTTACTTGAGGAGCCCTGGTGGCACAGTGGTTAAGCGCTTGGCTGCTAAACCAAAGGTCAGCAGTTTGAACCCACTAGCCGCTCCATGGGAGAAAGATAGGCAGTCTGCTTCCATATTACAGCCTTGGAAACTCTATAGGGAAGTTCAGCTGTGTCCTATGGAGTTTCTATAAGTTGGAATCAACTCGATGGCAACGGGTTTGGTTTTGGTTTAGTTTACTTATTTAATAAGTTTATCGTTATTGTCTTCCCCTACTAGTATGTAGGTAGGCTCCACAAGGTAGAAATTTTTTGTTCTTCTTGTGCCAGGCACATAACCATGTTTGTTGAATTGCTGCATGTTCATGAAGGAGAAGGTGGAAGACGGTCTGGGTATGGATGCTGCCTAGGTGTTCCACAAAAAGAGCTTAAATTTGATGACAACTTTGTGGTCTAAACCACATTTTGAAACCACAACTTGATTTTGTTGCCCTCACCGCCTAGCTTTTAAAGTAGATCCAGCCAAGTAGAATTATGCTCCTTTATGAAATCTTCAGTGTGCTATGTTTAAAGATTGAATTTTGAAGATAGCACAAAAGACGGGAAAGAATCTAAGCTTTACAGAAAAGCTACTCTGCCACCTATCAGATGTGTGACTTTAGGCAAGTTATTTAGCCATGGGGCCTCAATTTTCCCATATGTAAAACTGGAATAAAATGCATTGGGGGCATTTTTTGGGCAGACTAAGTAAACACAAAATTATGTGAAAGTACTTAATACATAGTAGGTAATGGTTTGTAAATTCCCTTCTTTCTTCACTCACCATAAAACCAACTCTTATTACATTGTTTATTTAATGTTATTTTACATATTTTCAACTTTTATTTTTGGTTGTAACTTTTTGTTAGGTTATTTTAGTCATTTCTATAGGGTCACTGTGAGTTGGAATCAACTCCACAACAACCAGTATGGGTAAGCTAAAATTTCATAACTGTATATGAATAGCTCATATATTGCATTCACTAGGGCATAGATTTTTGGGAGGTTGTTGGAGACAGTCCAAGCCTCTCTCATATTACTTACACAAAAGATGTTTTCTCATCTTGTCATAAAAAACATCAGAAATTGGTTGCTGTTTTAGCATTGGTTGATATTTTAGACTTTAGGGCTGGAAAGAATCAATTCCTTTTGCATCTTAAGAAATTAAATCATATCTCTGGTAACTGGCAGAGTAAGGATAAGAATTTGAGTTAACTTTATGTTCAGTGCTCTTTCTATCATATTATGCTTTTATATAAATGAAATGATATTATTTTTATCAAAATGAAATTTAAAAAATCTGATGATTTTGGTTATGAACATGACAATGTTGACACAAACTTTCATCACATATATTTTATTTTTTTTGAATAGATAATATATACATAAGGTACTAAAGGGTCTCTGTGAGTCAGAATCAACATGATGGCAACAGGTTATGGGTATGATAGACTAGTGAGGGAGAAATGAATTTATTCAGACATGATTAGAGGAAGCTTTAAGGAAAAAGTGTCAATATAGTTAGGTTTTAAGTCATGATTTGAAGTTCAACAGGAAGACCTGGGAAGAAAGGGGACTCCAGCACTAATGTATAGGAATTATTTTGGTTTTGTTTCAATCTTGGGAATCTATTTATTTTTATTGTGGCAATGGGAGTATCTATGTTCAAGGTAACCATTTGCTTAAAGTTTTGTAAAACTGATTCATTTTGAAAATGGATTACCTATTTGCAAAATAAAAATTATTTCTTGGTCTTAAAAATCAATTTCTGCTGATCTTTTAATTTTTTTTTCCTCCAATTTGTTCAGTTGAAAAAGACATTCGAATTTTTAGAGATGACTTTTACCCACTTGGCTTTTTTTTGGCTGGGGGTACAGTTAGAAGAGTTTTCCTCTTTCTTTTAATTTTTATTATAATTTTATATGCATGTGTTGTAATTAACTATTATCAGTTTTGCTTCCGTGTCCTTGTGTGCTTACAGCAGTGTAATCTTGGCTGGACGCTGGAATCCTTTGGAGAGTTTTAAAAAATGCTGATGCCCGGTCCCCAATGGGGTCTGTGGTACAGCCTGGGCATCAGTGGTTTCAAAAGCTCCTCAGATGATTCTCCTTTGTAGCTAAGGTTGAGAAACCACTGGTTTAAGGTATTTCAGAAATAACTGAAACATTGTTTCTGCTTTTGCTAAGTAGGTAACCATGGCTTATCTGAGTGGTGTGATAAATCTGTCATCTCAAATCTCTTGCTTAGAATAAAGTGAAATAATTGGAATTGGGATGGTTGAGTGAATCTCTTGAATTTGTTATTTATATCATTATCTACCAAACCGTTAGTGGAATGAAGTAAAGCATATATATGGATAGAATAATTTTAAGGGCTTTAAATTCCCATCTAAATAGGGGAAGCGAGTATAATAAAAGTTCTTATTTTTAGTGCTATACAAATCAACATCATTTGGCTCATCATTTAAGTCAGAAATGAACAAATCTGTTTTTTGGAGCCTATAACAATTACTAATTTATTGTTAGTATAATTAGGTAAACACTGTTCTCCAGCTCTTGTTGACTTTGTCACCTACTTTTAATGTAATAAGTGCTCTTTTACCGTAAAGAGGATCTTTGTTTACTCTAGTAACAGGAAGCTGGATGAAGATTTGAACACTCAAATAGTTACCTCCCTAGGGTACCAGAGAGCCTCCAGAAAGAAATCAAACTGGACTTCAGGCTACTCTGTTCTTTTATTCTGAAAAGTGGGCTAGTCTGTTTTTACCTTGGAATTGGGAGGTGAGATCAGTTAGGGAGCTTTACTGTGATTTCACTCTTTGGTGTGAAGTATTGTGAATTCCGAAAATCTCACAGTATATACTGTAATAGGGTTGCAAATTTCTTCTACATCTATATAGTGTATTAGTATAATGTTTTGAAAAGAGTGAAGCTCAATGAATACAATATATAATTAGACAGAATTGGAATTTTGTTCAAATCCTGGGTTTCTGTTTCTAAACTGTGTTGCCTTGACTGATATTTTTCTATCCTTAGTTTCCATATCCGGATTTATTAATGAAATAAATTATTTTAGGTTGTTAACACAGTGCCTGCCCACAGCTGACCTGTGATACATATTAGTTCCCTAGTTTTGATATTAAATTATCCTAGAGAATTATTCTAGTAAAAATGATACCTGAGAACAAGTTGAATTCTAATTTTTCTTTAATAATGAATTGTATTATTAATAATGGATATTGGGGTGATGTATATGAGAGTCACGTTTTATGTTACTGAATTTCTGGTATTAACAAACGTGTTGCCATCATCTCTTTTTATCATAATAGGTTTTGTTTTATTATAATTTTTCACTGTATATAGAGACATTTTATAAGAACTCAAAGATTCTTACAGCATGATGGGAGAAATTAGAAAGCTGATATTGTAGACTGAGCAGAGTCTAGTCTTCTAGTCTGGGCACAAATGCCGAGGTTTCTACATATATATTGAAAATATAAGTGAAGTATAATGTAGGCCATGTTGAAGTATAGCCAAATCATATTAGTTCATTCATTAAAAAATGTTCCCCTATGTACTTAAATAAGGCTATCATAGTAATAACTCCTTCCATTTTTTCTGCCCTTTAAAATTGTTCTGATTTTTAAAAGCAAAATTACAATGTGATCTGCTTTATAAAGTCAACCCCCCAATCCCCCCCCAAGAAAAGAACCCCTTTTCTCTGTGTTCTTTCAGCCTGTGACTTCTACCCAGACCCTTATTTTACTGTGTCATATTAAGAGCAATGCTGCAGCTATGTGTCAAGCCTTGGATTAGAAGTTGTATAGGGGTCCTTGTTAAGGGCACTGGCTTTGGCATCTAGGGATATTCATTTTAATCTCCGCTTTATCACTTACTATCTTTGCAATAAAGGTTTAAGGTCCACATACACAGTAAGATAAACAAAAATTTGTCCTTTCTGAACTGTTTATCTGTAAGATGGAGATAAAATCTTCTACCCCAGAAGTTTGTTGAAAAATTAAATGACATAATATAAATGTGTAAGATAGTGAGTGTTCAATAAATGGCAGTGAATATGTTATTGTTGTTATTTTGTATGGTATGTTGTTTATTATATGTAAATATAATATGGGATTTAAATAAAACCTCCTCCACTAGACTATATGCTCTTTCAGGACAGGGAACCATCACTTGGCATTTTGCATAAACTTTAATTAATTGATTAACACCTATTTGTCGATTGAATACATTGACTTTTGCCTTTACTTGACTTTTAAAAACCATCATATTGGCATATATAAAAAATTTTTCATAGATGTTGTTTTGTTTTAAAATGAGTTTGTTTTAAAATCCCTACAGGTGTCTTCTTAATCCCATAACTTCAGCGCCTTGAAATCTGAGGATTCCACCCAGATAATATGATAGGAACTTTCAGTGACTTGGGGCCATATCCTACTTAGACTAATGCAGGTCTTCCAGATTTCCTGAGAGCTAGTAGAGTGGCACACACTACTTGGTAATCAGCATAGACAATAATGCCATCTCTGCCTCAAGAAGGAGGTAAGCAGATTGACTTAACCACATTACTAAATATGGATGTGTTATAGATCATTACTGTTAATTTTTTTAAGTATTAAAAATTAATTGGGAACTTTTAAAGTACCAGAGTTAGAATTTTACCTTGTTTTAGGGGGAATTTGTGTTCTCTGGAATGGAATTTCTGTTATTTTATTAATATTTAGTTGTTTTACATTTCCATTGAAGTTATTCAGGGAACCTCTCACCGGGATCTGGATACAGAATTGCCTTATCAAAGCACAATGAAAAGGAAAGTCAGAAAGAAGAAAAAGAAGGGAACTATTACAGCAAATGTTGCTGGGACAAAGTTTGAAATTGGTAGGTCTCCTCAGAATCATGGGATTTTCATAATTGTAGGAAAAATTAGTTTGGTGTTGAAAATAATGTAGAAATTCAGAGAGATAATTATCTTTATGGAATGGATTTTTAAATGCCTCCTATAAATTTTTTTTCTTGGGATATTTTACGTATCAATCAAATGGATCATCACTGTAAGCTGAAAGATTTAGTTATTAAATGGATAGGATAAACAGGTATGTTTTTGTCTAATACTTTTAAAATCAAGTATAAAGTAATATGAACATTAAAAGCCAATGAGTATATCTCTAATCTTTAAATATAGATGTGCTTAGAAAATTGCATCATTCTAGTGTGTTTTTTTTTAGTTGTGGCTAAAATGAATTAATTCCTTTAAATGAAGAATTAACTCCTTTAAATTAAGCACTGCAAAACACATTACAAATATCATAAGTACTCAAATAACCTTTCTCCTTCTTTAATAATTTTGCATTAAAAGGGTTGAGTAAAATTATTTGAATGTCTCAGATATTAACTCTTCTTACCCATCTTAATCTATGAGAGTCTTATTTCTATTTATAGTTAAGTAATTCACCAAACTTCATCAGCAGTCGATGGAATATTTCCTTGGAATTGAGATCTCCCAACACTGTATTTAAAAAAGTGTTTCTCAGAGGAGAAAACTTTAAGCAAAGTAGCGAGGAAGGGTGAAAAGTTGTGAAAGGCTCAGGGTTAATTTGCAGCATGTTTTCTAGAGTGAAAGAACAAGGGTAAGGTGACATCATAAAAGTGATTGACGGGTGGTGGTAATATTTTTTCCTCTTGTTTACTGTTAAGGTTCTGGTGGAGTTCAATCTGGATCCAAAGAAGGTTATTCAAATGCAGCTCTTTCACTTTTCCAGTAATTTTTCTAATGTTTGAAGTTGCATTAGCCTTCTTCATACTGATACCCATGCCTCTTTGCTTACTTGTATTTAGCATTGCTGATTAAGCTTGGAGCCTTGTACAGGGACTGTTGGGAGAATACAGAGCTAAGTATAAGGGGGGCGGAGAGAAAATTGGACATGTGTCAAGGAGAAAATGCTGCCTTGCTTTTCCCTTATTTAACCTAGTGAAACACAACAGTTTACTTCTTGGAATTTAGTTGCTGCTCCCTTGACAGGTTGAATCATGTAATGGAAAGATAATTAGGCCATAGTCTGGACACCTACACTTTAGCCCCAGTGTTTCCTTTGTTCCCTCATGTAGAACACTCTGATTGCTACTAGCTTTAGTATTAATCCTTGCTGTTGTTAGGTGCTGCCGAGTCGATTTTTGACTCATAGTGACCCCATGTAACAGAGTACAACTGTCCTAATCTTTATGGGAGCAGGTTACTAGGTCTTTCTCCCGTGGAGCCTCTGGGTGGGTTCGAATCACCATCCTTTTGGTTATCAGCCAAGCACTTATTAACCCTTTATATTTGACCAAATATTTTCACATGTATTCCCTCATTTAACCATCTAAATAACGCTGTGAAATGGGCTCTCTTTCTCCCTTCTTTCTCCTTCACTCCATCTTCCTCACTGTAATAATGAGCTTTAACTGGCTAATAGATTTGTGGTGAATGATTCTATATTCTACATGAAAAGGCAAAAATAGGAAAATAGTTAATAATTAATAAAATAATAAAAAATAAAAATGGTAAAATAAGATGAATCTTGTGGCTGATCAGAACACAAAATACATTCCAAGGACACCCACTATTGTTAGAGAAGGGTATGGATTTAGCTCAGAGTTTCCTGGCCATGAAAGAAAATATTGAAACACAATCGATTATAAAACTCACACTTCCCAGAAGATGACATAATACAGTTTTTCAAAGTAAATACAACTTATTCTATTCCTGAGTATTGAGAGAAATCTCTCTCATAGTTCCTCATGGAGACACATTGTAAAATAGTGAAATACATCGTCACAGTATTCCTATAATCAGTACATTGGGAATTTTTATATTATTATTGTTCATAATGTCCGTTGCTACAGGCTAATGACCTAAAGTATTATTACTATTAAAACAATTGAAGAAACTGAAACTCAGTGAGAGTTAGTACCTTAACCAAGGTCACACAGCTGGCAAAAGTAGGACTTGAGCCTGACTTACTTTGATTCTGAATTCTGTGTTGTTTTTATTATATTATGTTGCCTAAATAAAGAATTGAAATTTAAAATGAGGGACATTAAGGCAACTTCTGTCTCTGAAGTTCAAGAGTTGTTATGTGTATCTCCACTTTTATAACTCCTGAACAGCCTCTGAAAGCTCTATGGGTCATTGCAAAAAAAAGTAGGAAAAATTTGTGAGGAATGTATTTTTTGTAATTTTTATTAAATGAGGACAGGAAAGATTAAGGAGGGGTACGTAAGTATGCAAATGGATGAGAAAAATGGTTGGTATAAAAAAAAAAACCTGTTGCCATAGAGTGGACTCCAACTCATGGCAACCCTATAGGACAGAGTAGAACTGCCCCACAGGGTTTCCATGGAGCAGCTGGTGGATTCGAACTGCCGACCTTTTGATTAGCAGCTGAATGCTTAACCACTGCACCACCAGGGCTCCTATTTTATCAATAGGGAGCTTATTTGGTAGAAATTAAATATAATGCCATTATGTCACCTCTTTTATAAAGAGATATCCTAAAAGACCAACATTTAAAAGCAAAGATTTTAGACTTTAGCTATCAATAACCTTTTATTTGGAACTGACATGTTAAAAGGATTGATTTTCTACGCAGTGGAGGACGATGACCTTAAAAATATACCAGTTGATTTCTAAAATTTCCATTCAAACAAAAATAAGATTAAATTGCTTCATTGAAGAAACTGACAGTTTAATTTCTGTCATTGTATTTTTTTCTTTGAAGTTCAATTTTAAGTCCCGTTCTTCAAATTTTGAATTTCACAATAAAAGAGATTTATATATGACTTACCTTACAAATTTGATTTTATGGATTTAAAGAGAGTTTATCTTTTCCACAATTTCTTGCACAACTTGAATGTTCCCAGCCTTCACTGGCTTGTGTATACATTAATATCCAAATTTCAATAGCTCGTTTTGCCACCCCTCCATAGCTGGTGGAGTTCCATTTCACTCATCAAGGTCTCCCCAGTTATTTCTGAGAGTCCTCAGGCAGTATGTCTCATGTACTCTGGACCAGGTCTGCTCCTGAGTGCCTGTTCTGGCATTGTTTTTGAGGTTTTCTGCTTGTGAACAAGTTAAGCATGTGTTTCAGGTTTGTTACTAGTGCCCTTGCCCTCCATATGAGCTCTAGGTGTCACAGCAGCTCCTGGGCCTTCAGGATGCCAAAGCTGTATGGTGATCTGTGGCAGATGAGAGAGGAATGGCCCTTTGTTGTACATTGTCAGCTGGACCTCTAGAACAATCCCAGGTTCCATCAAGCCTGTCATGGTAAACAGCAACTTCAACTCAACAATTCCCTCCTCCACCATGTCCACCCCCAACCATGGCCCTCTTCTTTTATGCCCGTTATTACAGGCACTATTGCATAAAAAATCCTTTCTTCCTCTTCAGCCAAAAATAATCAAGAGCCCCCAGGACTTGAGGCCAACAGGTGTCTGGTCATCAGTTTCATACTTGAGGCAAGTCATTCAGACAATTGATCCTTCTTTACCATTTGTCCTCACATACAGGGTACCAGTAAAAAGAAAACGTATAAAAATAAAACATTGAAGTCCTGCTACATAGATACACTGTTGCATTAAGACTCAGAATTCTGTTGGAGTCCCAAAATTATCCTAAGTATTTTGCTTACCACTATCCTAAAGTTGAAATTTATTTGGCAGAAAAAGGTCAGTATGTTAAGTGATTCTAGAGGAACACATAGTTTGTACTACAAAGGGGCTTTCCTCTTAAGCATATAGGATTAGAGAGGTGGGCGCAGAGATGAGGGCTGTATCCAACCTCTTCTGTGAATTATGCTTCATTATTTCATATCCTGAGTTAACACAGATGACTTGATTTTAAAGGCTAAAAATAATTTGAACTAGGGAGGTGGGAAGTATAGGATAGGTCTGATGACCAGGGGCTATTTTTACCTTTGCACTTTTGTATCTAGCCCAAGGTCACAAAAAAGCTGTAAATGTACATTCTCCTGAATAGAAGTGTTCTCAACTGTGTCTGTGTTTTCATTGTGCCATAAATAATCACCAAACCCTTTGCCAGTTTTCTGTACCTGTAAATCTCAGATGACTGAAACTAAGAATTTTGGGTGTAACCTAAAAACAGCTCTCTGTTACTATTGAGTATAATTGGACCCTAGATAAAGCTGTTGTAACTAAAAATAAAGGTATGCAATAAACTGATAGATATTTTGCAAGTGAAATACCATGAACTAAAATATTTATATACAAAAAAATGTCACAATGACTATATCTCAAAAGTATTTTAATTCTGGTTTAATTTAACTGTTTACTTGCAGTTCGTTTAGTAATAGATGAAATGGGATTTTTGAAAACTCCAGATGAGGATGAAACAAGTAACCTTATATGGTGTGATTCTGCGGTTCAGCAGGAAAAGATTTCGGAGCTGCAAAATTACCAGGTGGGAAATTAATCATGGTGAATTATTGGTCATGAGGAAAGCTATATGCATTCCACCATAATTTCTTTTAGATAGAGTTCTTAATCTGTTGACGTATTAAATTTCAGTTCTAACACACTTGATTTACCTGTTTTGTTGCTATCCAGTTGTATTGACGCTCTGCATGAAACCTGCATTCTTTTCAAACTTAACTTTTAACCTCTTTCTATCTTTAAGGAAGAATTGAGGCAAGAAAACTCTTCCTAGGCTGATGCTTTGCATTGCTCTTAAAGATGAGTAATGTGGAATAGATTGCACAGAAAGATCAGGAAGTGGAAATACTTTATAATGTCAGATACATATATATATATATACAGATACAGATATAGATATATGACATTACATATAAATAAAATCTGGCTTTATTCTTTTAATTTTAGAATGTAATACAAACTTGAGGTGCTCTGGTGGTGTAGTGGTTAAGCGCTCCGAAAGGTCAGTGGTTTGAAGCCACCAGCTGCTCCATGGGAGAAAGATGTGGCAATATGCTTCTGTAAAGATTACAGCCTTGGAAACCCTATAAGGCAATTCTGCTCTGTCTATAGGGTTGCTATCAGTCATGATCAACTAGAAGGCTACGGGTTTGGTTTTTCTGGTTTTAATACAAACATATATTCAGAGGAGAACATATATCAAACTAAAAAGCCAGATACAAGGGATTTTAGACAACTGACATTTTGTATAGTCTTTCTTCATCTATTAGTGTAGAGGGTAATACAAAATTGTAGGGAAGAAATATGTTAAGTTCATTTCCACCAATTTTTCTACAATGCCAATATATATGAATATAGTAAATCTAGAATATCAAAAATAATTTGGACATTGATTTATCACATATTATAGACAATTGTAATGTTAACATCTTATGTAAACACCTTTTTTTCTGATTTCTTAAAAATTTTGCAGTTTTATTCTCTAATTACCATATATTCTTTAATTTAACAAATTCATTGTAGGTCATTTAATTTTTAATCTTTTACATTAATAATTGCCAATTTATTAAAATATAAAACTCAAAAATTTAACTGTATTATAGTATAAATGAGTATATTCATTAAATCAGTAACGGTATTAACTTCTACCTTTTTGTTTTCCAGAGGATCAACCATTTTCCAGGAATGGGGGAGATCTGTAGGAAGGATTTCTTAGCAAGAAATATGACCAAGTAATCTTCATTTTCTTGTAATAGAGAAGATTTGTTGAGAATTTACATTATGGATATTATATTGCTATCGTTCACAAGACTACATTGATTTGAAATGATATTTAGATGGCAAGGATAGAATCTTAGAGATAGAACACTCTTAAAAGATCCTTGGTTCTAGTCCTCCACTTTCCAGAGGAGGTAACTGAGGGTCAGAGAAATGAATATCTTGCGCAAAGCCAAAGTAATAAATAGAGATGGAGCAGAATCTTATTCTCCAGCATTGCAGGGCTCTTTCTACTGCAACTTGCTGTCTTTCTAGCCAGAAGTTTTTCTTTTAAATGTAAGAGGTTATCTGTATGAAACATTCAAAATATTCTTGTCTATTTTCAGTTAAACCTTGTAGGAATAATTTTTTGCATCATATGACGTGTGTGTATTCATATCGGTTATTGAGCATCTATATATGACAGGCACTGTGCTCTGTGTGTGTGTGTATGTGTGTGCGTACACGTACACATAGACACACACATACATGTGCACCCTGGAATATACATGACATACATCTATCTCTGAGAGCAATATTTACATTGACCTTACAAGTTACTTTCATGGGAAAACTGTTAACAGATACTCAAGTCTTTTACCAGATGCACTGCAAAACTCTTATGCATTTTATGCTTCTATTGATTACATTTTTTTTAGTTTTAAGAAAGTTCAGTGATAAACAGAGAGAATTTTTTAAAAAATTGGACTCTTTTTCACAGAGAAAGCTTAGTAAACTTGTGGGTATAGTTAAAGAAATATTAACATGCTTCCATGTGAAAGTTTATAGTTATTTATCCATTCATTCAACAAATATTTTTGCATGTCTGTCCTGGAGACTGCTAACTATTAAGTAAACAAGATAGATAAGCCTAGTCCCTGCCTAAAACTTACAGTCTAATAAGGGAGAAAAACAGATACACAGAATATAGTCTGATAATGCCACGTTAGAGGTAGGGTTGATGTATGGTGTTGACAAAGACGGTGAAAGAGATCATCTTTGGGAGGGTAGGGAGGGCCTTCTGGAGAAGTTAAGGTATGAGATGGATATTGAAAGGTGTATATGAGTTCACCCTTTGAGAAGAGACAGAAAAAACAGTGAGAAAATATGCAGAGACTTGAACCAACATGATGTGTTTGGGATTCTGTTGTTATATAGGATATTGGGAGGCTCATGATGATATTGGAGTTATATGGAAAAGCCAGGCCATGTATTATATTTTATTTAGTCATTTAATAATTCCTTCATTAATCTCTTTATCTGCTCAATAAACCTTTCATCTTATCCTGAGAGATATGAAAACCAAAAAAAAAAAAACAAAAAAAAACAAACCCATTGCCGTTGAGTTGATTCCTTTTATAGGACAGAGTAGAACTGCCCCATAGGGTTTCCAAGGAGCACCTAGTGGATTTGAACTGCCAACCTTTTGGTTAAAAGCCAGAACTCTTAACCACGACACCACCAGGGTTTCCGAGAGAAATGAGGGGTTATTTAGTAGATTGAAGCAGAGAAGTATTATGTTTTAGATAATCTCAGTAGCAGTGTGGATAATGGACTAGACAAAGGAAGGACCAGAGGGAGAAAGTCCTGTGAAGAGATGATTGGCAAGGTGTAGGTAAGAAATTATGAGCATCTAAACCAAAAGAGAGAGAGTGGGAATGGGAAGAGAGAATAAATTGGAAAGATATTAAGGAGGTAGAATTTACAGGACTTGAAAACTTCTTACATGGCGCCTAGGCTTGTGGCTTAGAATATTGTATAGGTAGTATGATTTATTAACATCGTAGTACTAGGAGAAGAATGAACCTCAGAGGAAAAGGAATGACCTCTGTAAAATTTTGGGTATGTATTTTATTTAATCTATTTATTTTCATTTAAAATATATTTATTAATTACCTACTATATGCCATACATACCTACTATTGCGAGGATGGCACGGGACCGAGCAGCGTTTTGTTCTGTTATACATGGGGTTGCTATGAGTTAGAAGTGACTTGGTGGTACCTAACAACAATAACATATGGCAGGCACTGTGCTGAGCTGTGGGCACATGAGGTGATCAAAAGCCGACTTGGCTCTTAAAACAGTAAGTTGCAACTGTGATAAGTGCTGAGGAGTAGAGGTGCATAGTTGTAGAATAGTGAATATTAAAGCACTTCTGACTTAATTAGGGAAGTATGAGACAGTTTCTCTGAGAAAGTGATGAAATGTGAAGCTGAAATATGATTTAAGTCAGAGTTTACTGGTGAAGATGGTAGGTAAGTGTCTTTGAGGCAGGAAGAATAGCATGAATGTATATCATGTTGTAGGAGAAAACATGAATAGTCAAGATACTGAAATAAGGCAAAGAGCAATTGGAGCACAGAGTGATGGGAACAGCGAGAGAAGAGGCTGAAGAGTGAAGTCCAGGATTATGGTCTTTATCCTAAGTGCCACAGAGGAAGTGGGGGTGAAAAGGTTGAGGCAGTGGTAATGTAATGAGATTTGCATTTTGAAAAGATCATTCTGGCTGCTTTCTAGAAGATAGACATGTATATGGTCAAGAGGGGATGAAAGTAGCTGGTGATTGCAAATAGGAAATTTCTCATTTTATAGAATCCTTGAAATTCTCCTTGAGGAAAATATAGTTTTCTATTAGTTAAACAGTTCTGACTAGTAATATAAAAATAGAATTAACTAAATTACTTCTTTAGTATAATTTAGTAAATCTATGACAGAACTTTAAGCAGAAATTATCCCAGTTTCCTAAATTCCTAAGTAAAACTGCATGTCCCTTTTGAGGCTATACATCTATTCCTCACTTACTATCTTGTTATCTGACATTTCACATTTATGACAATAGTAAAAAATCTACTAACCAACTATTTTGCACATTAACAATGTATGTCTGGCAATAATGAACACAGGTGTGAGGCGAGAGTAACACTGGCTGTGATAGTTAAGTTTATATGTCAACTTGGCTGGGCCATGATTCTCAGTGGTTTGGCAGTTATTTAATGATGTAATTTGGCAGTTGTGTAATGATGTAGGCATCCTCTGTTTTGTGATTTGATGTGTTCATCCACTTTCACATAACGCCAATTTTTGCATAACGACCTAGTCTTTGAAACCTAACCATGTCAGTAAGTGAGGAGTGGGTGTTATTTACATCAAACAATTTGTTCTAGATTACCTAAATGGAATAAGGTACTTCTGAATAAATATATTTTTGGACTTTTTCCCCCACATTGATCCAGTTAAAGTGTTAACTTGATCTAATTTCATATCATTGTTAAATATATAATAATACATTTAAAGGTTTTGGAAACAAAAACAAGGACATTAGCATTGTTATTGTTGTCTTTTAGATTTATAATGTGACTTTTAAACCAGTCAATGTTCGCCTATTTTGTACTCAGATTATTTAGCTTGTTGCTGCTTAGTCTGGATTTGGCAGATAGAGTTGGAAATTATTTTCCTGCTTATAGTGGAAACATTACTTTCTTATAGGGTTCTCTTTAAGAAGCACATGAAAAATGATAACTGTATGAACCTCCAGTTGTGGAAGTAGTGTGGCTAATGTATTTCACACCCTAGTCTTAGAATTTAGGCTTACTTCTGTGCATACTATATATTATGGTTCCATTTTAGTTTTTTACCACTCTCAGTTGGGGACAATATATGATCAGTTATAAAAGACTTCCATACCTTTAGAAAAACACTTGTTTTTGAAACAATCAGATTTTCATTAATAGATGATATTTTAAAATCTTTTTTATAATTTCTTCATTTTTATTTGGAAATCTATATGTACAAAATAGTTAACATTTGGTATTAATTGAAAGTAAACATTTTATACCTAGTATAATCCCTAAGGAGCCCTGATTGTGTAGTGGTTAAGAGTTTGGCTGCTAACCAAAAGGTTGGCAGTTTGAATCCACCAGCTGCTCCTTGGAAACTTTTTGGGGAAGTTCTGCTCTATCCTGTGGGGTCACTATGAGTCAGAATCGACTCGACAGCAGCGGGTTTTATATAATCCCTAACTTAGGTCTTAAATAAGCAGCCTAATTTGTAGCAAATACAAAAACATCAGGATATTTTTGTCTTAGTCATCTAGGGCTGCTCTAACAGAAATACCGTGAGTGGATGGCTTTAACAAAGAGAAATTTATTTCCTCACAGTTAAAGTAGGCTAAAAGTCAGGGCATCAGCTCCAGGGGAAGGCTTTTTCTTTCTCTTGGCCTTCTCATCAGTGTTCCCCTGGACTAGGCTTCTTGGTGCAGGGACCTCTGTCCAAAGGATGTGCTCTGCTCCTGGCACTGCTTTCTTGATGGTATGAGGTCCCCAACTCTCTGCTTGCTTCCCTTTCCTTTTATCTCTTGAGAGATAAATGGTGGTGCAGGCCACACCCCAGGGAAACTCCCTTTACATTGGATGTGACCTGGGTAAGGGTGGTGTTACAATCCCATCCTAATCCTCTTTAACATAAAATTACAATCACAAAATGGAGGCCAACCACACAATACTGGGAATCATGGCCCGGCCAAATTGATACACACATTTTTGGGGGGACATAATTCAATCCATGACAGACATTTTAGCCAAAAACCAAAAATATAGGTAGTCCATATAAAGAAAATCCTTACTACCTCAGAGACCTCATATGGCTTTCTCAGAGAAGTAGTTAAAATCTAAAAACCGCTGGAGGAGAAGGCAGCCAAAAAGTGCTCCCTAATGGTGACACCTAGAAAACTCAAAATCATCTTTAAAAAGTAAGGTAAATAGCATTGGACCTCGAACCATTCCCTACACCCCACACCCATCCCTGAGGCGGGGTTGATGACTTCTTCCACATGGTACTTTACCTTATATGCCGTTGTTGCACCTATCACATTGTTGTGTAATTGCTAGTCTATCTGTAAATTCCTGGGGGCAGAGACTATATTAATTTATCTTAATATCCCCAGGGCCTAATACCTAGTATAGACTCAAATATTTTCTCTAGTGATGTGTAAACTTCACAAAGGTAGAGATTTTTGTCTTATTTTTTTCACTGGTGTATTCCCAGGGTCTAGAACAGTACCTAGCACATAATGGGTGCTTAACAGGCATTTACTGAATGGGTCGGTAGGTGAATGAATGCATAAAGGAATGGAGGGAATTTAAATCTTTGTAGGAAATGTCAATAACACAGAGAAAGAAAATTTAAGAAAAGTTTGAATAGAAATTATTTTCCATATTATCTCTAATTTACAGAATGATAAAGTCTCGGCCTCTGGATTATACCTTTGTTCCTCGAACATGGATTTTCCCTGCTGAATATACACAATTTCAGAATTATGTGAAAGAATTGAAGAAAAAACGGAAGCAGAAAACTTTTATAGTAAAACCAGCTAATGGCGCAATGGGTCATGGGTAGGTTTATTTTACCTGGAAATATTCAAACAAACAAACCTGAAGAAAGAGTAAATGTGAGCAATTGCTCATGGTTGCATAGCAGTATGAAAAAAAAATAATAAAATAGGTTTCTAAGTATCGGTATTACAAAGCTAAGTGTTTAATGAGCCCTTCTTTTTTACCTTGTCCCACAGGCTTTGGTAATTCAATTTAAAAGTTAAACCAATAGGTTGTGAGACTTTAATGAGAGCTTATAAGATAGGAAAAAAGTTATTTCCTAATGTTTTTAAACTTAAGATTTGCATTTATAATTTAGAGTAAGTTTAGAGAGTAAAATTAGTTGATATAATAGAGTTAAATTAGCTTGGAGAAAAAAGGGAAATGGGAATCACTCTTTTTATAACTAGAAATCTTGAAGAAAACTATGTATCTTCTTTGCTTTGCAATTTTTTTTCTTTATGTAGCCATGGTAATTGGATTGAAAATGAGTAGAACACATTTTAAGCTGCAGTGTTGAGAACTAGACATGTTAGCTGAGAATAGAATGTGAAACTTAATATTCCTGTTTCCTTTTACTTTCTTATGTTTAGTTAATTTTCTGCAGTGCATTTCTTCAAAGAAAATATGGCTTAGACTACTTTTAATAAAAAAGGCATGAAGGCATGAATATTTTAATCTTTGATTTAAAATGCTGTGGAGGGAAAAAGATACTTGGAAATCTACCTACCGTATAATTTATTATTCAACAAATTTCCTTTGAACTTTTAATCAGAAGTTAACAGTTTTATCACATATTATTTTTAACTGTAGGTTAGTCATTTAGAAGTAAACAACCAGTAGTGTTAGTGGGGATTTTATGGTGATTGTTTAATGTACAGTTGGCTTTCTATATGTTACTGTCAAAGGAAATTTTATAATGGGGGATAATTGAAATTCACCATTTTAGTGTTAAGACATTCATATTTAGCAAAGAAAAAAATTTGTCATGAATATTTGCTTTAAATAAGCAAAACTCTTCTGATTTGTTTTGATGTCAGTGTAAAAAAATAGGTGGAAAAGCAGGTAACTGAAAGGGCATTCAGTGTTGCCAGGGCTTTTCTCATACTGCATTAGTGCCCAGGTAAAGGACATCTCTCTCATCTGTTGAGTATACCTATTTACGTGCTGATCTTCTGTCTAGTTGTCTGTCCATTATTGAAAGTGAGATATTGAAGGCTCTATTACTGTTGAAGTGTCTAGTTCTCCGTTCAGTTCTGTCAGTTTTTGCTGGATCTATTTTGAAGCCTTGTTCATATGTGTTTATAATTGTTTTATCTTCTTGATGGATTGATATTTTAGAATCATTGTATAATATCCTTCCTTGTCTCTTGTAATAATTTTTTTCTTAAAGTCTATTTTGTCTGATATAGCGATTTCAGCTCTCTTTTGGTGACTGTTTACACGGGATGTCTTTTCTATCCTTTCACTTTCAACCTATTGTGTCTTTGGATCTAAAGTGAGTTTTAGAATATAGTTGGATCATGTTTTTATTCATTCATTCTACCAAAGCCTCCCTTTTAATTGGAGAGTTTAACCCATTTAATTGGAGAGTTTAACCCATTTACATTTTATGTAAGGAGCCCTGGTGTTGCAAAGGTTAATCGCTCAGCTGTTGACAGAAAGGTCAGCGGTTCGAACCCACTGGCGATTCCACAGGTGAAAAGACCTGGCAGTCTGCTCCCATAAAGATTACAGCCTGGGAAACACTATGGGGCAGTTCTACTCAGGACTTATTTCTGCCATTTTGCTATTTGTTTTATATGTCAATGTCATTTTTGTTCCTCAATTCTTCCATTAATGCCTTCTTTAGTGTTAGATATTTTCTACTGTACCATTTGAATATACTCTTATTTCTCTTGCTACATATTTTTAATTATTTTCTCAATTTATAACAATCTGATTCAGATTGATACCATCTTAGTCTTAATGTTGTTGCTATTAGCTGCTGTTGAGTCGGTTCTGACTCATAGTGACCCTTTGTACAACAGAACTAAACACTCACTGGACCTGCTCCATCCTCACAAATGTTGCTGTATTTGAGCCCATTGATGCAGCCCCTGTGTCAGTCCGTCTCACTGAAGGTCTTCCTCTTTTTCACTGACCCTTGATTTTACCAAGCATGATGTCCCTCTCCAGGGACTGGTCCCTCCTGATAATATGTCCAAAGTACATGAGACAAGGTCTTGCCATCTTTGCTTCTAAGGAACATTCTGGCTGTACTTCTTCTAAGACGGATTTGTTAGTTCTTCCGGCAGTCTGTGGTGTATTCAATATTCTTCACCAACACCGTAATTCAAAGGCATTGATTCTTCTGCAGTCATCTGTATTCATTGTCCAGATTTTGCATGCATGTGAGGTGATTGAAAATGCCATGGCTTTGGTCAGGCACACTTTTTTCCTCTAAGTGGCATCTTTGCTTTTTAACACTATAAAGAGGTGTTTTGCAGTGGGTTTGTCCAGTGCAATACGTTGTTTGGTTTATTGACTGCTGCTTGCATGGGTGTTGATTGTGGATACAAGTAAAATGAAATCCTTGACAATTTCAATATTTTCTCCTTTTATCATGATGTTGCTTGTAGGTCTAGTTGTGAGGATTTTTGTTTTCTTTATGTTGAGGTATAATCCATACTGAAGGCTGTATTCTTTGATCTTCATCATAAGTACTTCAAGTCCTCTTCACTTTTAGCAAGCAAGATTGTGTCATCTGTATATCGTGGGTTGTTAATGAGTCTTCCTCCAATCCTGATGTCACCTTCTTCATATAGTCCAGCTTCTCAAATTATTTGCTCAGCATACGATTGAGTAAGTATGGTGAAAGGATACAACGCTGATGCACAACTTTTCTGATTTTAAACCACTCAGTATTCCTTTGTTCCATTGGAAAGACTGCCTCTTGGTGTATGCACAGGTTCCTCATGAGCACAATTAAGTGTTCTGGTATTCCCATTCTTCACAATGTTATCCATAATTTGTTGTGATCCACACAGTTGAATGCCTTTGCATAGTCAATAAAACACAGGTGAACATCTTTCTGGTATTCTCTGCTTTCAGCCAAGATCCATCTGACATTAGCAGTGATATCCCTCATTCCACATCCTGTTCTGAATCTGGCTTGAATTTCTGGCAGTTCCCTGTCGATGTACTGCTGTAACCATTTTTGAGTTTATCTTCCAGATTTGTGTGATATTAATGATATTGTTCAATAATTTCAGCATTCTGTTGGATCACCTTTCTTTGGAATGGGAACAAATATGGATTTTTTCCAGTGGATTGGCCAGGCAGCTGTCTTGCAAATTTCTTGGCATAGATAAGTGAGCATTTCCAGCGCTGCATTCATTTGTTGAAACGTCTCAATTGGTATTCTGTCAATTCCTGGAGCCTTGTTTTTCGCCAGTGCCTTCAGTGCAACTTAGACTTCCTTCAGTACCACTGGATCTTGATGATATGCTACCTCCCAAAATGGCTGAATGTTGACAAATTATTTTTGGTACAGTGACTCTGTATTCCTTTCATCTTCTTTTGATGCTTCCTGTGGCATTCAATATTTTTTCCACAGAATCTTTCAATATTGCAACTGGAAGGTTGAAGTTTTTCATTTCTTACATGTTGGGAAATGCTGAGTGTGTTTTTCCCTTTTGGTTTTCTAGCTCTGGGTGTTTGCACATTTCATTATAATACTTTACTTTGTCTTCTAGAGCCGCCTTTTGAAATCTGTTCAGCTCTTTTACTTCATCATTTCTTCCTTTGGCTTTAGCTACTCTGTTTTAAGAGCAGTTTTCATAATTCTTTCTGACATCTATTTTGTCTTTTTTTCTTTCTTGTCTTTTTAATTATCTTTGGCTTTCTTCACACATGATATCCTTGATGTCATCCCACACCTCGTCTGGTCTTTGGTCATTAGTGTTCAATATGTCAAATCTATTCTTGAGATGGTCTCTAAATTCAGGTGGGATATACTCAAGGTTGTACTTTGGCTCTCATGGACTTGTTTTAATTTTGTCCTGCTTCAACTTGAACTTGCACAGGAGTAATTGATGGTCTGTTTTGCAGTCTGCCCCTGGCCTTGTTCTCACTGATGAGACTGAGCTTCTACATCATCTCTTTCCACAGATGTAGTCAATTTGATTTCATCTGACAAAGTCCACGTGTATAATTGCCATTTATATTGTTGAAGAAAGATATTTTCAGCAAATAAGTCATTGGTTTTGCAAATTCTACCATGGGATCTCTGGCATCATTTCTATCACCATGGCCATAGTTTCCAACTACTTATCTTTCTTCTTTGTTTCCAACATTTGCAATCCTGTCACCAGTAATTAGTAATGTGCCTTGATTGCATGTACTATGGTTGCTTGAGTGTTGCTGTGATGCTGGAAACTATGACACCAGTATTTCAAATACCAACAGGGTCACCCATGATGAACAGGTTTTCACCACTCATCTGTATCTCAGTAGTATACAAAACCTTTGCTCCTACATATCTCTGCCTGCTCCCATGTTGTTATTGTCACCAATTACATTTTTATGCATAATGTGTCCATTAGCATAGATTTATAATTATTGTTTTATGTTTTTGTCTTTTAAATCATATAAGAAAAACAAGGAGTTACAAACCAAAAATGCATTAATACTGACTTTTATATTTACCTGTGTAGTTACCTTTACTGGTGTTCTTTATTTCTTTTTGTGGATTTGAGTTAGTGTATAGTGTCCTTTCATTTCAGCCTGAATGACTCCCTTTAGCATTTCTTGTAGGAACAGTTCTACTGGTGACATACTCTCAGTTTGTGATTATCTGAGAATGTCTTGATTTTTTCATCATTTTTGAAAGATAGCTTTGCTGAATGTAGAATTCCTGGTTAAGTTTATTTTTTGTGTCTTTCAGCATTTTAAATATGTCATCCCACTGCCTTTTGGCACCCATGCTTTTTGATGAGAAATCAGCTGTTAATCTTGTTGATGATCCTACATGATGAGTCACTTCTCTTTTGCTGTTTTCAAGATGGTCTTTTTGTCTTGGCTTTCAACAGTTGTATTATAATGTGCCTCAGTGTGGATCTCTTTGAGTTTACCCTACTTGGACTTCATTGAGCTTCTTGGATGTGTAAATTAATTGTTTTTCATTAAATTGAGAAATTTTTGACCATTATTTCCTCAGATATTCTCTTATTCTTTCTCTCTCTTCTCTTCTTCTGGGAGTCTAATTATGCACATGTTGGTCTGCTTGATGGTGTCCCATAGATCTCTTAGTCTATGTACATTTTTCTTCATTCTTTTTTCTTACTACTCCTCAGATAGGATAATCTCAACTGACCTATCTTTAAGTTTGCTGATTCTTTCTTCTACCTGCCCAAATCTGCTGTTGAGCTCTCTTGTGAATTTTTCATTTCAGTTATTCTACTTTTCAACTTTAGAATTTCTATTTAGTTCTTTTTTTATTTTACAATTTATGTCTCTTTATTGATATTCTGTATTTGGTGAAACATCATTCTTATGATTTTCTTTAGTTCTTTGCGCATGTTTTCCTTTAGCTTTTTGAGCCTATTTAAAGTAAGCTGAATATCTGGGCTTCTTCAGGAACAATATGGGCTGTGTTTCTTTGCGTGCCTCATAATTCTTTGTTGAAACTGGACATTTTAAATATTAAAATGTTGCAACTCTGGAAATCAGAGTCTCCTCCCTTCTCAGTGTTTGTTGTTGTTGCTTGTTGTAGTTCTTTTAGTTGCTTACTTGTTTAGTGACTTTTCTGAACTAATTTTGTAAAGTTTGTATTCTTTGTTGCGTGTGGTCACTAAAATCTGTTAGAATAATGGTATGCTAGCCATTGAATAGAGCCCTGGTGGTGCAGTGGTTAACAGCTTGGCTGCTAACCAAAAAGTTGGCAGTTTGAATCCACCGGCGACTCCTTGGAAACCCTATGGGGCAGCTCTACTCTGCTGTATATGGCCGCGATGAGTTAGAATTGACTCAATGGCACCAGGCTAGTGATTGAACACATATGTCCTTAAATCCATGGAACCAGGGGGGAGAAAAGAAGAATCTTCTAGTCTTTTAGATGGGTTCTGTGTATGTGTTGGGGTATACCTTCAATACTCAGACAGGCAGTTTACAACTCTGTCTTAGCCTTCACTTCCTGCTTGTATGGAGCCTGAAGATCATACAGAGGTGAGAGTGTGGAGCCTTTTCAGGTCTTTCCTGAGCACGTGTCAAGCTCTGTGCATGTTTGTGGCCTTCTAGATTCTAAGGAATATGTCAGAGCTTTTCAAAGCCATTATTCCCCAAAAGTTCTCATTCTTCAGCCTTTCCTCCATCTTTTTGGTTAATCTTGTTTGCTCCAACAGTTGTTACCTAGGAAACAGAGACTAATACATTTACCTTTAAATATTGTCAGTAGTTGCTCCTTGGGTAGCTGACTCAGCATTAGGAGAGTTCTGTGTTAGGCAAGATAAAAGCCAGTCCTTTGAGGTCCTCCAGGGAGCCCCCAGATAGATTAAAAACAAGCAAATGCAAGAATAAGGTCCATTTTGCTTCCTCCATAGTTGTTAAGGCCACTGATGACCTGGGGAGTGGGGGATGGGATTAGGGTAAATTAAAATGCTCCATAGCTCTTTTATGCAGATTCAGCTGTTTTTGTTTTTGATTTTTATTAAGCATTTCCTGGTTGTTGTAAGCTTTTGGTTAGTTTCCAGAATTCTGAAAAAGTTGATTCTGACAGTTTTTGTTAGTTTATTTGTTGCTTTTGTAGAGAGACAGACTTTTGGAGTTTCCCACTATGCCATTTTTCTGTTGAGTATATATATAACATTGTTTTTAAACATCTTGGCTCCATATTGTATTAACCTTTTTATTCTTTTCATTAAATTTAGGATTTCTTTGATAAGAAATGGTGACAAACTTCCATCTCAGGACCATTTGATTGTACAGGAATACATTGAAAAGCCTTTTCTAATGGAAGGTTACAAGTTTGATTTGCGAATTTATATTCTGGTAACATCATGTGATCCACTAAAGATATTTTTGTACCATGATGGACTTGTGCGAATGGGAACAGAGAAGTACATACCACCTAATGAATCCAATTTGGTAGGTATACCAGACAGAATTTATGATTTCATTCAGTTGTTCAACCTGTAGTTTTAAAGAACATATTGTGTATAAAGACTATATGAGTCAAAGTCACTGCTGTCAGGTTTTTATGGTTTAAAAGAAGTGAATACAGAAAGAAGACTAATTCTAACTTACAGGAAGCTTTGTGAAAGTTAGAAAAAAGGTTGTCTTCTCCAGGGAAGCTAATTAGGAAAAAGTGCCCCTTTAGGTGCTGTGGGCACAAAACTGAATTTCAAAGTACACATCTATATGCAGTGATCCTGTATAGAAATGACTATTATAAATGAAAAGTGATATGCCATTGAGAAATGCAGATAAAATGTTATGGAGTTGAGTATAGGGATCATTTGTGTTCAGTTCCTCATGGAGAAGGTGACATTTTAGTAGGCTTGTATAATAGATAGGATTTGAACATGTTGAGATGTGGGAGAAAGTACATGAAACAGAATAAACAAAAGTACCAGCAAAACAGAGTTATTAATTTTTATTGGAAAGAAAAGAGAAGATTGTAAATTTACACTGACCAAATACGAAGTAAAGACATAAATTAGCAGTTTGTGTGCATTTTAAAATCTATTAAATGGAGGCATTTGTAGATATTTTTCCATTAAGAATTTCATCATGTAGCCATAACATATTGATGAAAGTTATAACTATAATTCATCATGAAAGTGATAAACTATGATTTACAGTTTATGAAAGTCAAATTATAACTTATTATCCATTGTTAAAACTTTAGTTAACCTCTAGTCTTATTTTTGCATCTGGTAATTATAGTAAAATTACGATTAATTATTTTTTCTCATTTTATCAAAGGCATGATTATTGTTCTCCCCCAGTATATGCTACCATTAACTTCATTAAAAGTGGTTATATTTTCAAATTAAATAATGATTTGTCATAAATGTTGTTATGTTCAATAAACTGAAAATGTTGTAAACTTTGCAAAGGAGGAATAAGAGAACTGTCAAACTTTTCACAGGAAAGGAAGATAGAAGAAAGCAACATGTCTTTAAAGGTCGTAAGGTCCTAAGGTGTGAATATATTCAGTCACACAGTAATGTTGGAACTCTGTGATGGTCTGGCATTGTGCTGGTTTTGGAGAAACAGAAGCCAAGACAGATACAGTGTTTGACCTCACAGAACCAACAGTCTCCTTAGAGAGGCAGAGAATATAATAAGCAATTATGATACTTTTTGATAAGTGTGATGCCCTAAGAAACTGAGGTTGGTATGGCAGCTCATAGTAGGGTATTTATATAAAAATTAAATATTGATAAACTAGATATAAACAGATAATGAGAAATAAGGAGATCATAAGAAAGAGAATGTCAAACACTGAAATATAATAAACGTACATTTTTCGCTGCCAGTGTAGAAATCCAGAAATCCTTGAGAAGTTTTGTGTACCAATTCAGTATATCAAGCCTATATGCTGAAAAAATCGGGTTTAGAATAGTTATATCATTTTTATCTCCTGCATATTGCTATATGGTTCATAGCTCCCTTCACTTCTCCTTATGACAAATAACCACCTGGCAGTGAACGGCTTAGAATAGGATTTTGTCAAGGTAGTCACAAAACTAGAATTTACAACCCCTCTTAAAAAAAAAAAGCTTTAAGGAAAGTTAAAAATTCCATTTCTTACTCACTTTTTCACTATAATAGTTTGTGTTCTTATTTCTGATATAGTTTATTTTAAGAAATTCTTGCCAAATGGAGAGAGCTCCTCAAACAATAATTTTCCAACCTTTTTTTAAATTGAAGAAAAATTCATACTTTAGAGCCCAGAAAATATTATAGTTTGATTAATTTCCTTTTTTAATTTAAATCAAGCACTTAAAATTAGACAAGCAAAAAGTTTGTTCTTTCTTTTAAATATCACTTAATTTGAAGCTTTTTCTGAATTTCATGTAGACAGGTTCTGTGTCTGTCTTGCTCATCTTTGTACATAGTAAGTGCTTCTTAAATATTGTTTAATGAATGAAAGAATAAATTCTTAAATAGTGCTGAGCACATGGGTTAATAAACAATATATTACTCAAAAGATCAAATCTGTGGATTTGCTTCAAAGATTTCAATATCTTAAACCTGAGTAACTGCACTGATAATAATATATGATATGAATATAGTTGGTCGTTAACAAATATTAACAAATAGAAATTACAACAATCAGGTGGATAAAGTAATATTCACTTTGATGCAACATTGCAATCTAAAGGCATCTTTGAGAGTAGGATCATGAAGGCAGGAATTAAAGATGGACTTGATGAATGTTCGTGCTAGATTGGTAAGGAGCCACGAGATGTGTCTTAATTGACAACTGTGAGTTTTAGATTTTAGTTTCTTTTTCAAATTTATTGGCGGAAAACAGTATCAACAAGTATAATAATATGAAAAGAGTTAGACGTAAGAGCCTCAATATGGAGCACTATAATGTACTGTTAATCATGTAGACGTGTGTACAGTATTGTGGGGTGAATTCTATCTGCTGACTCTAAGTGCACTCTGTCTTGGTAAGGAGTTAAAGTGGCTTCTGAGTCAGCAGATGTTGTGCTTTGTAGCCTCACCTCTTGGTTTAAACTACTTGAGTTTTCACTTCTTATTTTTACTTCTTTGAAAAGAGGTAGAATGATTTCAGAAAATTCCTTTCCCACCACAAATTGGGGTAAAAACTGTAAGTGACCGAAATATGAAAATCAAACAAAAACAAACCAAGTGTATTTTTCTTGCTAAGCAATGTGTAGCTTCACGTTTTTGTTTACTCTCAATAGTCATACTAAAGGTTTTTTATGGTAGATATATTTTTGAATAGTGTATAAAAGTAACTCTGTAGATGAATACATTTTCAATCCTTTAAGGGAAATACTGTTTCATTTTTGAAAATTATGCAAGTAACCATGAAAATTTCAATTAGTATGTTTTAAATGTTAAAATTATCTTTAATCTTGGAATGCTCCTCACAGTTCTAGATTTTCACAGGTGATAACAACTTTGGTTGTTGTTGCAGACCCAGTTATACATGCATTTGACAAACTACTCTGTGAACAAGCATAATGAGCGTTTTGAACGGGATGAAACTGAAAACAAAGGCAGCAAGCGCTCCATCAAATGGTTTACAGAATTCCTACAAGCAAATCAACACGATGTTGCTAAGTTTTGGAGTGATATTTCAGTAAGACCATACAATTCCACAATTATAACTATCATTCTTCAGCATTCATTTAAAGGATAGTCAGGCATTGCAAATAAAGAAGAGATTACATCGAACTGGGTAGATAAAGAGGGTTTTCATGAATTGGAACTTGTGATGCAATTTGCTGAATAAGTTGGATGTTTACTGCTAGAGATGGGGGAGAGGAAATTCTGGGTAGACGGAAAAGCATAAGTAAAGCTGAGGAAGTATGAGCATAGTGCTAAGTGGTCCAGCTTGTCATATATGTTATTTGTGGGAGAGCTGTGGGGATTTACTTCTGAAAAGATAGGTGGAGGCCAAATTTAGGTCTGAAAAGCAAGGCTTAATTTGGTAGGCAGTAGGGATTCACTCAAATTTTAAGGCAAGAGAGTAATATAGCCAAAGACTATACATTTAAAAGACAAATCTGGCAATGGGTGTTGGAAGGATTAGAGTGAAGACCAAGAGCAGGTAGAGAGGGAATGTGGGAGTAAGAAGTAAGAATGGCCTGAATTGAATTACAGTGGAGCCTATGAGCATGTAAAAGAAGTGACAATGAGGTTAACATTGGGATTAATGTCAAGGATGGGGGAGAAGAAGTATTCGGAGATCCCTCTGCAGTTTTAAGCAGGATTTATAGGGAGAAGGGGGATGGCATTATTTGAAGTAGGGTAGGAAATAATTTATTTTGAGAAGAAGATGTAGAGCTTGGTTTTGAAGATGAGGGAAAAGAGTTTTATTTGTTCATTAATTAATTCATTAATTCAATCAGTGTTTATTGAATCCCTAGCATAAGCCTGGCTCTGGCTAAGAATTTCAATATTTATAAGACACAGCTCTAACCAGCACACAAATTGTTAATAAAATGCAGTATAGAAAGTACAATACAGGCATACATTGGATTCTGTGGGGAAGTAGAGGAACACCACATGTAGTAGCTTGCGGGTAAAGGAACACTTCCTGGAGGCATTGACACCTGAACAGAGTATTTTAAAGTCCATGAGGCTATGATGATATGTTTCACTTTAGACATGTTGAATTTGAAATGCTCTCTCAGGTAGAAAAGTCAAACAGGCAGCTAAAAGTATGTGTTTGGGGTTCAGCTGACAAAGCTATAGAAGTGGATGAAATTCAAAATGCTGAGCGAGAGAAAAGGGAACAAATCTGAGAAGATAACCTTGGTGAAGCAGATCCTTTATTGATCCTAGCAGAGGGATTCAAATGGTATTCAAAGTTAGGGTAGTGTGTCTATTGAAAGTACTTAATATGCTTAGGGCTATGTAATTTAGTTTAACTCTTTTTTGCAGGGGATGAATAGTATATAATTTAAATAAATCTATCGTGGAAAATGGTGATGGAAGTTCATGGTTGAGATTGATTTTCTCTAATTGAGAGAATAAATTGGAAACATCAGTATCATTATGTTTATTGATTTGTTGATTTTTTTTTTTAATCTAATTTTCTGTATCACAGGCTGTGGATCCAAATGTCTTTAGGTGCCAGACAAGTAACAAGAAGTGAAGTGGTCTGGATAGAAAAAAATTGGGTGTGCTGGGAACTGTGGTAATTTGAAGAGCGTGAGCAATCTCTCCAAAGGGGGTAGCCACCAGTCAGCATTGGCCTATTGGTGCCACGTGGTGTTTTAGGCCGATGTGGCTCATTCTTCTAATTCATCAAAAGAAGCCATAAATCTCCTGATTTATAAATGTTGACAACTAATACAAAATTTTGAAAAATGTAGTTGTTGCACCAAATATGTTTGTCAGCTGTATTTAGCCAGATGGCGCTAGTTTTTAACTTTCTATTATAGCTTCATGAGAGACTAACTACATCCACACTAGAAATTTGATTACAACAATGTTGTGTTTATCTATTTACTTTACCAAGGCCAATGTTCTGGAAATTCCAAAAAATATTCTAGTAATGTTAGCTGATATCATAGACAGTTAGAAACATCAAAGGAGTAAAACGAATTATTATTGGATGCTAGCTCATTGATCGGAGGTTACACAAGATGACACCAGGATGATTTAATGAATGGGTCATTTAATGACTATCACAATGGGACCAAGAAAGTTTTATATACTCTCCGGCATGCTTCTGTTCCTTTACCAAAAATTTCACTTCCATATAGGTTTGATTCTTAGGGAAAGTCTTTGTGAAAATGGTGAAGCTGTTGGGGCAGAAAGAAAAATCAGCATCATTAAGTTTTACATACATTCATTTTAAGTGGTACTTTTCTCACATAATTGAATTAGGAGAAAGTAATTGGTGCAAATGGTTAAATTACTCAGCTGCTAACTGAAAGGTTGGAGGTTGGAGTCTACCCAGAGGTGCCTTGGAAGAAAGGGTTGGTGATCTACTTCTGAAAAATCAGCCATTGAAATCCCTATGGAGCATGGTTCTCTTCTTACATACATGAGCTCACCATGAGTCAGAATTGACTTTATGGCAACTGGTTGGTTTAGGTTTTTTTTTTTTAGTATACAACTAAGATTAATATTAATAAGAGGATATGGAAATTATCTTTTCTGTTAGAACCCAAAGTATAATTTTTAGATATGACTGTCTCCTGAACATGACCAGTGTGGGCCTTTTAAGCTCTGACACATTTCGTGATCTCTTCTATAAATGGGTATATTTGCATCATTCTTGGTTACATTAGTTAGACTGTATAATAATAACTAATAAATAATCAATACGTAATAACCAATAAATTAGTAACTTTTCCTAGTACTTTTCTTACAATTACCTTGTCAAACTCTGCATTTATGCAATTATTTGAAGATTCAATTACTTTATTAAGAATTATAAATACTATATATAAATATCTGTTTAAGGTGAGTCAGTGGGATAATATATTGTAAAAAGAGAATACCAGGATGAGGTCACTGAAGTAAATTTTTATCTTAATGCTTCAGTTTCCAAATTCCATGAAGTTAGGACTTTTTAAATGACCTTTTTTTTAGGAGTTATTTGTCTAAAAAGTAATCATCTATATATGAATGCTGACTTTCATCAATACCCTCTATCAAGAACAGAGCTGTGTGCTTTTTACTGGTCAAGAATAAATAAGAAATTAATAGAAAATCAGGGTATTTTAAAAGGATTAAAATCACTCATCACTCATAAAACCATCCTTACTGAATACTTTTTATATACTTAAGGTACAACTCTACAAACTATTTCAAAGCAATGCCACTATGTTGAAAATTCTCAAAAGCATTTGTAGGATTTGTGCTTGGTTCTATCACTCCTGATTTTCACATATACTTGCAATCTTGCTTTCATATTCCTAAAAGTGTGTTGTTTTCTACATAGCAAAACCACATATTTATAATTCAGGGTGTATTAATTAATTTTCACATTTTTTCCCCAGCCTGTCTTATTTTACAAAGACACATACTAGCCAAAGTTTTAACCTTTCCCCCCTACTTTTAAGTGGTTCCAGTAATACCTTCAAAGATTTATATGAAATAACTTTTTGTCCTTTATATTGATATAGTGTGGTGTTACCATACATTTATTTTGGACAGAATTTTCTGAGAACAGCTCTCACAACATCTCCAACACTTATTCCCACGTATGATGAGAGCTGGGATTCTGGGTAAATAGAGTGGTCATCCTTTATTTTACCTTTGTTCTCCCATACAATAAATATTGCTCACACCATGTAGTAGAATGTATGTATCTGACCTGACATATGAGGTGGAGTTCTAGAGGAATAATAAAATAACAGTAACAATGGTAGTAGTTAAGCAGCTAGGCGTCCCTCGATGGTTCAAGTGGGCAACACACTCAGCTGCTAACTGAAAAGTTGGAGGTTCAAGTCCACCCAGAGGCACTGTGAAAGAAAGGCCTGGTGATGTACTTCCGAAAAATCAGCCATTGGAGACTCTATGGAGCACAGTTCTACTCTGACACACATAGGGTTGCTACGAGTCAGAGTCAACTTGACTGCGACTGGTTATTAGTTAGTTAAGCAGCTAATACTTTTTGACAGTTTACTCTGTTCTAGACACTATGCTAAGAGTTTTGCATGTAATCACATTTTGTCCTTACGTCAATCTTTTGTGGCAGATACTATTGCTATTCCCAAATTACATTTGGGAATAATGAGACTCATGAAGTTTAAGCAACATGACCAAACTGGCATGGCTTGGAAGTAGGAAAGCCACGAAGAAACCCAGGAAGTCTGGCTTCTTCAGAACCAAGTTCTTAACCACTGTGCAGTATTGCCTATATTTGTAAATAGACAGTCAAAAAGACAGTATATTCAAAGCAAAAATGAACAAGACAATATTTCCACAACCCATAGCTTGTTTTCAAACTACAGTAGAATAACCTTTCCTTCATTATCATTAGTAACTCATCCTAGAAGTATTATGTGTTTTCTTATAGAAAATGTTGGTAGCCAAGTATTTAATTAGCAGTACTCTCATTTCAGATAAGCTTTATGAACTACAAAGACATTATTGTACAAAGACAACTGACTCTTACAGGTTCTGCCTGCCTAGCCCTTTCAGGCTTTGTCTAAGTGGTTTTACAGTGTAGTTTGTGAACTAATTTACTCTTGGAATTTTTTTCTTTCCTACTATCCTCACCCTTGTCTGTATTGTTACTGAGAAGAGTAGCATATGCTCCTACCCTTATTTTATTTAACAAATAGAAGCCACATATATCAAGTTTTATTTTATTGTTCACAGTTGTTTTTTTTTTTTTTTAAGATGTGCACAAGAAGAAAATTTATTCTGGCCTTTTTCAAGGTCATTTTCACATTATTTGCTTTTTATTTATTTATTGTTGTACTTTAAGTGAAAGTTTAGAATTCAAGTTAGTCTCACACAAAAATTTAAGCATACATTGTTATGTGACCCTAATTGCTCTCCCTATACTGTGACAGCACATTTCTCCTTTCCACCCCTGATTTCCTGTGTCTGTTCAACCAGCTTCTGACCCTTTCTGACTTCTCATCTCAACCCCAGACAGAAGCTGCCCATTTAGTCTTACGTATCTACTTGAGCTAAGAAGCATACTCTTCACGAGTATCATTTTATGTCCCATAGTCCAGTCTAATCTTTGTCTGAAGAGTTGGCCTCGGGAATTATTTTAGTTCTAGGTTGACAGAGAGTCCGGAGGCATGCTTTCTGGGGTTCCTCCAGTCTCAGTCAGACCATTAAGTCTGGTCTTTTTACTAGAATTTGACTTCGGCATCCCGCTTTTCTCCTGCTCCATCAGGGACTATCTGTTGTGTTCCCTGTCAGGGCGGTCATTGGTGGTAGACACACAGATGTTTTTGGAGCCACTACTAAATGCTATGTGAGTCCTAGTGGTGCAATGGTAAAATGCTTGGTTGCTACCAAAAGGTTGGTGGTTTGAATCTACTAGCCACTCAGCAGGAGAAAGATGTGGCAATCTGCTTCCGTAAAGATTACAGCCTAAGAAATTTTATGGTGCAGTTCCGCTCTGTCACATGGGGTTGCTATGAGATGGAATGGAATTAATGGCACCCAACAACAACAACTAAATGCTAGCCATTATTGTAGGTCCTAGGAATGGAGTCATAAATAAAACAAAGACTCTACTCTAACAAAAAAAAGAAAAATATCAGCTGGTTATATGCGTGTGTGGCATTAACTAGGGTGATGTAAGCATTGGTGGGTGGCTACTTTTGACTTGGATGTCAGGGAAGGTCTCTCTGAATATCAAGGAGCCACGTGTGGGAATATTTGGGGGAAGAGTATTTTAGGCATAGTGAACAGCCAGTGCAAAGGGCTTAAGGCAGGAGGCAGTGTCACTTGAGAAACCCTAAAAGGGCAAATATGGCTGGAGAATAGTAGACTGGGGGAAGAATTGGATGAAATGAAAACAGCAGCGGCAGCTGCTAGGAAGCTAGTTCATAGGCCCAGGTCATATTTCCACATATGTAAATGAGATACAAAGTGATAAGACATTTTTACCTCTTTTTATGACAATCCTTATAGGAATTGGTGGTAAAGACTTTGATTGTAGCAGAACCTCACGTCCTGCATGCTTATCGAATGTGCAGACCTGGTCAACCTCCAGGAAGTGAAAGTGTCTGCTTTGAAGTCTTGGGATTTGATATTTTGTTGGATAGAAAACTAAAGCCATGGCTTCTGGAGGTAAGGCATTCTTTAAAAAGAAAGAAGTTATCACTGTTCTTGTGTGTTAAAACAAATGCTTTTTAATGCCCTGTATACTTATTAAAAGTGGGTACTTGGCATAGTGGTCTTATTAATTGAGCAGAATGAAGCTTGAATGGAGTGAGGCGATGAGGGGGAGAAGAAAATGAAAATTCAGGAAATAAAACAGTTCCAGGAATGAGTCCATATGTATTTGATGTTAACTTCTCACATTAGTATTGAGTGAATTTCTAGTCCAGGAATTTTGAATGTATGTGTGAATCTGTGTTTACTGATTTGGTGTCTACTTGCTCTATTATATCCTTAATCTCATGGCTCCTACCACCTCTTGACTTCTGGATATCGTCTTCCCACTGTGTGGGTGCCTGGGCTCCAGGATCATGGCATTCTTGCCCCTTCTTTTTTGTGTCTCCCCTTCAAATTCTCTAAGAGGAGAGAAACTCCAGTTGGTTCATAAATCAGTATTCATTAACCTCATCCAGGTGGCATGAATTCTCCTTTATGGCCATATTATATACCTCAGAGTCCCCTCATATCAGCCTGTCAACTCTATGCCTTTGGGTTTACTGCCAATCCCTGGCATGGTCAGGGTTGCCATTATTTTTCTTGGTTATAAAAAGTCATTTAAGAACATTTGGGAAATATGGAATAATAAAAAGAGAAAATAAAGATTATGTCTGTATATGATTTTTATATCTTTCCTGCCAGTCATATGTATGTTTACATTATATATGGAAGAAACCTTAGAAGTCATGTGCCCCAGCAGTACCCCATCTACTCATACCCTCTAAGCTGCCTGACCTGGGGTCACAGACCCTTCGCATGGCCGCTGAAATACTGTGTTTAGGAAACTTAATTAGGAAAACATCAAACATCTAAACATTCAGTTTTTGCTGAATTAGTTACATCTTCAGGAACATATTGTTATAGAAGATGTCATCAACAAGCTATCTTTCATTTTAAATTGATGATCTCCCTTTTTACTAGTGATTTCTAAATTGGAAGTTACATCTGTAATATAAAGGTCCACATAAGCACATTGAATATAATAGCTGAGATCAAGATATTCAAAATATATATTTGGGGAAAGAACACTTTTCCATTTTGAGGGCCAAAGGTTTTTTGTGTGTATTTTCAATCTACTAGTAACAAATGATGTGTATTATATTTTCAAACAAATATAGTTCTCTCTGTTAGTCATTCAAATTTTGCTCCTGTCCGTGTCCTGGAAAAGGAGCCTTGGTGTTGAAGTGCTTAAACTCTTGGCTACTAATCAAAAGGTTCCTTAAAGATTACAGCCTTAGAAATCCTATGGGGCAGTTCTCCTCTGTCCTATAGGGTTGCTATGAATCAGAATTGGCTCTATGGCAACGGGCTTGGTTTTGGTTCGTTGTGCTAGAAATAAGATTAATTTCAGAAGTTTTGCCATCCCTTTGCTTCTACCCTTCCTTGGATATAAAAGGTCTTGGACTATGCACTATGGACTTTTCAACTTACTAAGGCCTGACATTTTCTTCTTTAGGTTTACTACTTAGTCTGCAGTCATCCTGTCCTGTTCTTAGCTGTATCTTTGTCGGCCCATCCTAGTGTCTTTTATCCTTCACGGAGTGAAGAAGTTCAGGCACTGCATGAGGTGGAACTGAAAGGATAGTAGGGACTAACGACTTTTACAGATAGTTTAGTTACCTGTTCTTAAAAGCATCTGCCTAAATGGGGTTTCTTATTACCTTGGTGAATCACAATGATGAAATAGTTGAATTCTGTACTTTTTTTCAAAGGCTCAAAATACTATTGTTCGTATTAATGTATCATCATTCTCCATTTATTCTTTCATCATTTCCAGATCCATCAGAACTGTTAAAAAAAACTCCACAATAATCAAGACTTGTGGATAATGAATATTTATTATATTAAAACAGTCAAAAGAATTTTACTTAGATCTTTTTTCTTTGTATTTTGCTCCCAGCTGAAATTGTGGTGGGTCTAAGATACATTGCTAAAAACCTTTGGCACCACCAAATGGAATAAGGTAGAAGGTGCTTCTGAGAACGTGATCACTTTTAGGTAACCAGAATAATTACAGATGATCAGTAGTGAAAAAATTTCAGAAAATTTCAAGCACTAAAAAACATTTTTAGGGAAAAAAATGTAAATTGAGTGAAGTGTGAATATACTGCCAATACTTTACCTGTAAGTTAATTTTGACAAGGAGCTACTAAGTTAGTCATTGTAGTAAGCAGTGAATGTACAAGAACAATAAGACACAGTACCTGCCCTGGAGGAGGTAACATCTACTGGGGACTCAGATATGTGTTTGTATAGTGTTTTTATAGAGGGAAATGGCACAATCAATAGAGTGATTAATTCAGCATATGTGCATGTGTGTATCTGGAGTTAAAAAAATCTTTGCAGAAAAGGGAATATCTGAGCAGAATTTTTACGGCTGCAGAAGGTGTAAGGGTAGAGGCTGGGAACTGGGAGAGACAGGAGAGTGTGGAGGGGAAAGCTACCAGGCAGAGAGAGCAACACTAATTTAGGAACACAGAATCTATTATGGATACTTTAATATGTGCATAATATGATTGTTTTGATAATTATAACTATGGTTCGGACAATTAATAAACAGTATTTACTAATTTTACTTTATAATAATTTTCATTTTTCTTTCAAATGCATTTACCAGATGCTGAACTTTAAGACTCTAACATCTACTGGATTTGGTCTCTTTTAGAATGTTGTTGTTGTTAGGTGCCATCAAGTCACTTCCGACTCATAGCGACCCTATATACGACAAAACGAAACACTGCCTGGTCCTGTGCCATCCTCACAATCGTTGTTATGCTTGAGCCCATTGTTGCAGCCACTGTGTCAGTCCATTTCATTGAGGGTCTTCCTCTACTTTACCAAGCATGATGTCCTTCTCCAGGGACTGGTCCCTCCTGATAACATGTCCAAAGTATATGAGACAAAGTCTCACCATTCTTGCTTCTTCCAAGACAGATTTCTTTGTTCTTCTGGCAGTCCGTGGTATATTCAATATTCTTTGCCAACACCATAATTCAGAGGCATCATTCTTTCTTGGTCTTCCTTATTCATTGTCCAGCTTTTGCATGCATATGAGGTGATTGAAAATACCATAGCTTGTGTCAGGTGCACCTTAGTCCTCAAAGTGACATCTTTGTGTTTTTTTTTTTTAAAACTTTAAAGAGATCTTTTGCAACAGATTTGCCTAATGCAATATGTTGTTTGATTACTTGACTGCTGTTTCCATGGGCATTACTTGTGGATCCAAGTAAAATGAAATCCTTGACAATTTCAATATTTTCTCTGTTTATCATGATGTTGCTTATTGGTCCAATTGTGAGGATTTTTGTTTTCTTTATGTTAAAGTGTAATCCATATTGAAGTCGTCCATCTTCATCAGTAAGTGCTTGTCGTGGATCAAATTGTGCCCCCTCAAAATATTGGATTATGTCTTGAGCCAATCTCTTTTGAGATATAAAAGAGAGAAGTGAGCAGAGAGACAGGGGGACCTCATACCACCAATAAAGCAATGCCAGGAGCAGAGCGCATCCTTTGGACCTGGGGTTCCTGCACGGAGAAGCTCCTAGTCCAGGGAAAGATTGATAAGAAGAATCTTCCTCCAGAGCCAACAGAGAGAGAAAGCCTTACCCTGGAGCTGATACCTTGAATTTGGACTTCTAACCTACTTTATTGTGAGGAAATAAATTTCTTGTTGTTAAAGCCATCCACTTGTGGTATATCTGTTATAGCAGCACTAGATCACTAAGACAGTGCTTCAAATCCTCTTTGCTTTCAACAAGCAAGGTTGTGTCATCTGCATATCGCAGATTGTTAATGAGCCCTCCTCCAATCGTGATGCCACGTTCTTCTTCATATAGTCCGGATTCTCAGATTATTTGCTCAGCATACAGATTGAATAAGTATGGTGAAATGATACAACCCTGACACACACCTTTCCTGACTTTAAACCACGCAGTATCTCCTTGTTCTGTTCGAATGACTGTCTCTTGGTCTAGGTACAGGTTGCTCCTGAGTACAATTAAGTGTTCTGGAATTCCCATTCCTCACAATGTTATCCATAAATTGTTATGATCCACACAGTTGAATGCCTTTGCATAGTCAATGAAACACAGGTAAACATCTTTCTGGTATTCTCTGCTCTCAGCCACGATCCATCTGACATCAGCAATGATATCCCTGGTTCTACATCTTCTTCTGAATCTGGCTTGAATTTCTGGCAGTTCCCTGTCAATGTACTGCGGCAACTGCTTTTGAATAACCTTCAGCAAAATTTTACTTGTGTGTGATATTAATGATATTGTTAGATAATTTACACATTCTGTTGGATCACTTTCTTTGGAATAGGCATAAATATGCATCTCTTCCAATCGGTTGTCTTCCAAATTTCTTGGCATAGACGAATGAGCACCTCCAGCACTACATCTGTTTGTTGAAACATCTCAATTCGTATTCTGTCAGTTCCTGGAGCCTTGTTTATCATCAGTGCCTTCAGTGCAGCTTGGACTTCTTCCTTCAGCACCTTCAGTTCTTGATCATATATTACTTCCTGAAATGTTTGAATGTCGACAATTCTTTTTGGTACAGTGACTCTGTATTGCCTCCATCTTCTTTTGATCCTTCCTGCGTTGTTTAATATTTTCCCTGTAGAATCCTTCAATATTGCAATTTGAGGCTTAAATTTTTTTCTTCAGTTCTTTCAGTTTGAGAAATGCCGAGCGTATTCTTCCATTTTGGTTTTCTAACTGTAGGTTTTTGCACATTTCATTATAATACTTTACTTTGTCTTCTCAAGGCGCCCTTTGAAATCCTCTGTTCAGCTCTTTTACTTCATTATTTCTTCCATTCGCTTTAGCTACTCTATGTTAAGAGGAAGTTTCAGAGTCTCTTCTGACATCCATTTTGGCCTCTTCTTTCTTTCCTATCTTTTTAATGACCTTTTACTATCTTCACGTATGATGTCCTTGATGTCATTCCACAACTCATCTAGTCTTCAGTCATTAGTGTTTTAGAATAGTGTAGAGAATGAGAACCGAAGAACCATCAACATGACAGCGTAGAGTTTTGGCTACATAGAGCCCTGTCTAATTTTCAGAGTTTCTTGTCAGCCATTTCTGATTCTTCTTTTATTTTTTCCTTTGGCTTTCTTATAAAACTTATCAAACAAATGAACAAACAAACACCAACAACCTTGAATGCTTACATGAATTGAAAAAGCTTTTCTACCATTCTGCATGTTAGTACATTTTATTTGGGTACGATTTTTTAAGACATTTATTTTATATGACAGTAGAGGGAAGCATCTGAAATAGGAAGAAGAAGGAAAGATCTGAGGGTACGTTATACCAACTAACATCCTTGAAGAGGGCTATGCCTGACAGAATTCAAGACTGCAATTTTGGAATGGAACACCTAAGGAGTTCTGTAAAGAGAGATAACATTTCAAAGAAACACTTAAACATCAGTTCCTAAATGCCTGGTTTGTTTTATAATCCTTTACATGCAGTAGCAGGCTATTATTGCTTGTATTACAGATTCCAGAGATTTCAATTTGTAATACAAATGGCTGAAACATTTTTTGTATATATTACTTAACCCTTTTCTGCACTTGTAAAAGGAAGTGCTTCGAACTCTAAAATAGCACATAATGAACTTTTCTCAAATTTACCTGGAATGAATGGGTGTTCCTGCAATTTCCAGGCCACTCCCAGCCTCTTGAGACCACATCACAATGACAGGAATATGTTCATCACCTACCCTGGTGGGGTAGTGGTTAAGAGCTACATCTATTAACCGTAAGGTCGACAGTTCGAATCCACCAGGCGCTCCTTGGAAACTCTATGTGGGCAGTTCCACTGTGTCCTACAGTGTTGCTTTGAGTTGGAGTTTTTGTTTTGTTTTGTTTTTCTAAATCAGAAATCCACAAAAGAGTCAAAACACAGGATGGCATATCTCTAGACAGGGAATACCATGCATTCATCAAAATTCTGGCATGAAATAATTTCCTGATATATTGTTAAAGGAAAATGTTGGATTATAAAATAGTATTGTTAGTATAGAGCCCCGGTGGGGCAATATTTAAGAGCTTGGCAAAGGGTCAGCAGTTTGAATCCACCACCTGCTTCTTGGAAACTCTATGCGGCAGTTCTACTCTGTCCCATAGGGTTGCTATAAGTTGGAAAGGACTTGATGGCAACAGGTTTGGTTTGGTTTTATAGTTAGTATAGACATGTATTTGTAAAGTAAAACGAATATTTTAAATAGGCGTGCGTAGAAACTACCTGGAATGCTGTTTACCAAATTGTTAACAATAACACTAGATAGTGAGATTACAGGTAACCTTTTTTTCTGTTTGTTGTTTACTAATTTTTCTTTAGTGAACCTGTGCTACATTACCAATTAATGTAATTAATATTCCTGGATGATTTCTTGAATATAACGTGGTGTTTCCTGCAGCTGCCAGTTGTAGAACGCATGCCATCAGTTGTTTTCTCTCTTATGGTTATGGCTTTGTATAATAAGCTCCTTTCCTTATGACTAGTAGCACACTTCTTTTTTGGGATAGTCTGTGGTGGCCACAGAGCTAAGCTGTAGCATTGAACTCATTAGTAGTATTCTAACCAACTGAACTAATTAATTTTCTTAACAACCGTTATTATTCCAATTACATTTTCCTAACAACAAAAAATATCAACAAGAACAAAGACCGAAACAAAAACCCCAGCTCTTGAAGGGGTAGCATATTGCATAATGCATATTAGGGTGTAGACAGTTACTTATTTTTCATTTTAATGAAAATAATAGAGGAAAGTAGAACAGCCACAAATAGCTCATTTATTCACATTTGTCCTTATACAGTTAGAAAAGCTCATAGTATGCAGCTACCCTTAATAGTATTTTCTGAGTAATATAGTCAATGGCTTTGGCAATGAAAATTGATGAATTATTGTTTGAGCCAGGTAGAGAGAAACAAAATTTTTGTTTCAGGCAGCAATAGATAAATTCATCAGAAAGATCTGAAACAGTGAAAGAGAGGGCACTGTGTTTCAATGTATTAAATGCATGCATGCATTCAATTATTGCTATATTGGTAACATGAATATTGCTTATTATTACTGTTCTTCCAACTTTTTTTTTTATCAGGACAAGTCATTTTTAATTTCCTTAAACTTAAAACCTAGAGTGCATGGAGAGAGTGAAGAGCAGAGAGGCAGATGATGCTGACAGGGCAGACCTGAGCTGGGGAAGGGAAGTGGCAATAGTAACTGGGCCATCTACTGTGTAAAGCTTTGGGGATCCCATGTAAGATTAACAAATATGTATTGAATATTTATTGACCTTTCAACATTTGACTACTTTAATTATTTTCTTTGTAACTTTCAGATTAATCGAGCACCAAGCTTTGGAACTGATCAGAAAATAGATTATGACGTAAAAAGGGGAGTGCTGCTCAATGCACTGAAGCTACTAAACATCAGGTAAAGTATTTCCTCTATCCTTTGGGTTCCACATTTGACATAGAAGAATCATTTGTACATAAAATTGGCTTGTAAAATTTTTTTTTTTGTATTCTGAAGGAGTTTATTGATTCTTTAAATCCATTTAGTTTCTTTCTTTCTTTTTTTATATCTCTTCCCTTCCTCTCACATACTGCATTTCCTATTCTCCACACGCTGCTGTCTACCTCATTCACAGTCACCACCCCTCTGTCAGTAGAGGCTTGTGTTTTGCAATGATGTTGAACAGGTCTCAGTGGAGCTTCCAGACTAAGACAGACTAGGAAGAAAGGTCTGGCAATCTTTCAAAAATCGAGCAATGAAAACTCTATGGATTACAACAGTCTAATCTGCATCCGATCATGGGGTTGATGTAGGATTGGGCAGCGTTTTGTTCTGTTGTGCATGGGGTTGCCAGGAGTTGGGGACCAACTCAATAGCAGCTATCAGCAACAGCCTGCAGTAAAAGTGGTTAAATTACAGTGTTGGTATAGTTATTTAATAGAGTAAGAGGTCAGACTGGAGAATACCTTAGCGACCCTCGATCTTCCTCGTTTTACAAATGAAGAAACTAAAGCACAGAGAGGTCATCCAGGAATTAAAAAAATCTTAAACATGGATTTCCTATATTTCATTCCAGAGGTTTTCCCATTATACCATGCTGCCTGTGTAAAGAACAACAAGCAGCAATTGTTAAATGAAGGCTGACTTTCCCACTGAGAAGAAGCATAGACAGATAAGGAAGTAAAATTTAAGCAAAGACTTGGTAGGTGTGGGTGTTAGCCTGTTTGGAATGCATATGATCATAGATTTCAAATATCTGAAATGCTGTTACGTGGGAAAACGCTTTTGGCTCATAATGAGAGATCCCATGGGAATTTAACTGAACTGCTTCATGAAGTAGTGAGCTGTCTGTCGTTATAAGTGTTCAAGCTGAGTTTAGGGCTTTGGATTAAAGAACCTCAGAGGTCATTTTAACTCAAGGATTTTATGATTTCAGTTCTAATTGTCAGTTCAAGAAGAGCTATGGGATGCTTCCAAGTGATTTATGGATTTTAAATGTTTCCAAGTTTTATGTGGAAAATATCATTAAAGAAAGAGTTGGACATAATATGGGTTCAGAAATTTTCATGACTCTCTTGCCTGACCAAAGAGTGATGTGGCTAAATTCTACTTATATTTCAAATATCCTAAAAGAAATGAGTAAAAAGGAAAGAGATAACGGAATTTTGAATTTTTTGGTTTTGTTTTGTGTATTTTATACAAGTGCATTAAGTATTTCAGATTATTTAATTAAGCAATATGTGTTTTTTGTATGTTTATTATTATTCAAGTTGGCATTGTGTTTGTGTTTAGTTTTTTTTTTTTGTTGTTGTTTTGTCTATTGACTTTTCCAATTATGGTACCAATCTGAGACATTATCTATGAGTACTTTTCACCTTTAAGGTAAGGTGTATATAGTTTAAACAGTCAAAAAATTTCTAGACCTAAAAGTAAGGGGAAGTTGGGATTCCTCTTCCCTTATTTTTTTAATGTTGTTCCACAAACAATTTAGCACAATTCTTAACATTTAGAGCATATGCTAATGAGGCTTATGTTGCAGAAGTGCCTTCTCTCCCCAACCAGATGGAGAGCTCCATGGACATATGTGTTAGACTCGTATTTCACTGTGGCTGTGTTTGTGATGGGCACATCACAGGAACATATGCAGGAACTAAGAATACTAAGAAAATAATTACTTATTAAATATTATAGGTTAAGTTTTCATATGAACTGTTTTAATTTGGGGCAGAATAAATCGTTCTATGATTCCAGAAATTCCCTACTTAGATCCATTTTAATCAGACTATTGGAATAATCTTTTTTTCATTGTGGTATCTTTCTGCTGAAGAACCTAAACACCTGGTCTAAACTCCTTTCATAAATTTACCTTAGCTGTCTGCTCATATATTTTATTTCTCACCAACACTAACTGTTTTAGTTAGGTTGATTATCTCATTATTTTTCCTACATATCTTGCACATTCTCACTGGTGATTTATGCTAGTCCCTAGCCTGTATGCCTTTTCTTATTGCCTACGATTCAAATCCTATCTTTTATTCTGAAACTTCCTTTTTAGCCCAAATTAATCTTTCCTTTCTTTGAGCTCTAGGAAGAATTATAGTCTGTATTCATTTTGTTTATTCTCTTATGTTCTGTGCTGTTTTACCTAGGTGTGGCTGCTTTTCTTTTCAATTTGAGTTAAACTCCTTGAAGTCAAGAAGTATATGTGTTAGTACTCCTTACAATTCTTAGTATAATCAAAAAACAAACCCTTTGCCCTCAAGTCAGTTCCAACTCATAATGACCCTATAGGGCAGAGTGGAACTGCCCCATAGGGTTTCCAAGGCTATAATCTTTACAGAAGCGGACTGCCACATCTTTCTCCTGCAGAGCAGCTGGTGGGTTTGAACCGCAGCCAAGCACTTAACTACTGTGCCACCAGGGCTCCTTACTTATAGTATATGTACATATATATATATATATATACACATATACCCATTGGTGTCATGTTGATTCCAACTCACAGCGACCCTATAGGACAGAGTAGAACTGCCCCATAGGGTTTGTAAGGAGCAGCTGGTGGATTCAAACTGGCGACCTTTTGGTTAGCAGCCAAGCTCTTTGGTTAGCACCCTGTGCCACCAGGTCTCCTACTTATAGTATAGGCTTCATATATACCCTAAAGTTAGTTTTTTTAAAGACATGCGTTTAGTCTTCAGGAAATCCAGGGGAGTATAGATTGCTTAGGGTAGGTATCGCAACTGTTGGTCCTCTTTGTGCTTAGACAGCACATTACAATTTGAGTTCAGATTCAAATAATTATCAGAAAACTTGTGCTTGGTGTTTTCAGCAATAAGAGAGTGTGAAAAGAGTTATACGTAGAATAATTAAAAGTTATTTTTTTCTGTAAAAAAAGGAGTATCCAACCGAGTGCTGTGGTGGTATTAATGGGGTGATAAGAAGAGTCTTTTTCCTCCATAAGTATCTATTAGGATCTTTAAAATAGAGTCTAGGAAAGACATTCGTAGTCCCATGAGTCTGTGGGTCTGAAAAACTTGTTAATTAGGTTAGATTAAATTAAATTAAATTAAACTATCTGGCTCTTATTTAGGACAAATTCATGAGCTAGAGGTACATGGTATTTGCAGCATTTTATGCTACCCTGCTTTTGAAAATTCATTCTCATTGGTCTTCTTTGGTACTATTCTCAGGGCTCACTTAACTTTGAGATTCCTCTGCCCCTTTTTTATTTCACATACTTTCTGCTCCCTAATTGTCATTTTTTACTGTGTTCTTGCCTCAGCCCTCTTTTCTTCTTCATCAGTCTCATTCACTCAGTTGGCACCATTTGTGAGTCTCACACTAGAGTCCCCCCAATTAACATCTGTAAGTACTGAGGTATAGATTGGGGTGCCTCTCACTAGCCGTGAGCCTCTCTGGAGTTCTAGTCCTGCATTTGCAGATGTCTGATGACGCTGTACACTGGATACTTCTGGTCTGCTAACTGTTCAACAAACATGTAGTAAGTGACTAAGTAAATAAATGAATGAATTTGTGAATGTTCTGATGGCACTTCAGGTTCAATATGACCCAGGTTGAATTATTTTCTTCTTCAGTCATGTTCCTTTTACTGGGTTTTCCTCCTGTTTTCTGCTAAGAGTATCACATACCTCCAACTCACAGAGGCTAAATCTAATCATTTATATATATTTCATGGACATTCTTAAAGAGCCTTTATTAGAAGCTTGAGATACAAAAACGAATAAAATTTCCTCTTCTTTAGTAGCTCAGTTATTAAAAAGGAAACATATAGTCATAGACAAGTGCAATGCATTGATAATCACCCAAACCTAGTCTTCTATCTTTCTTTACTGTGCTAGTTAATGGCACAATCAATCACATAAAAACCCAGGCTGGAAAGCTGGGAGCTATCCTTAATTCCTCCTTTCTTTTGAGTCAACTGAATCCTGTCAAATTTCTGACTATCTATTAATTTCTTATTCCACTGTCCAAGTTTAAGGACTTCTCATCTTCCTCTTGGACTATTTTATTAGTTTCCTCCCTGCTTCTAGCACTAACTCTCACCCCAATTTGTAGCTTCCACACTGTTACTCTGCAAGTCATTCAACAAATATTTATCAAGCGCCCACTACTATTGCAGTCATCCAAGCCCGTTGCCGTTGAGGCGATTCCAACTCATAGCAACCCTACAGGATAGAGTAGCACCGCCCTATAGAGTTTCCAAGGAGGGGTTAGTGGATTCGAACTGCCGACCTTGTGGTTAGCAGCTGAGTTCTTCACTCCTGTGCCACCAGGGCTACTGGGAATTCAAAGCCTCCCATGATTCTTAGGTTTCTGGCTTGGATAACTTCTTTGTTGATGTGCTGTTTACTGAGATAAAGAATATAGGTGAGAAGTGATTGGGGAGGGTAGAAAGAGGGAGATAGTTTACATTTGGACATGCTAATTTTGAGTTACTTTGAGACATGCAGGTAGAAATGTTAAATAGGAAATTTGATTTACAGCTTCCCAGGACACAAATATATCTATTTGACTGACATCCTTGTATAGATGGCAGTTGAATCTAATGGATGAGATTACACAGGTATATACTGAGAAGTAAAGAGGGGCAACGGCAGAGCCCTGAGGAACGCCAGTGTTTGAAGAGAGATTTATAAACTCCGATATTCTCATCATGTTGTTTCCACACTTTAAGATAAAGTCTAACCTCCTTTGCATTGCATACAATGTGATTTGCTAATGAATAACATCCCATCTTAGCTGCCTCTGTCTCTTCTTCTCCACTTCTGAGCCACTCTACATATTACCAAGGGCATAATTTTAAAAACTTGCAAATAGAGAATTATATCCTTCTCTTGTTTAAAATTCATGTCCCCCCCATTCCCTAAAGTTAAATTTGAGACTCAGTAATCTAGTATTTAATTAAGGCTTTGTGACTAGCTAAGTTTCATACATTCATCCAAAACTATAGCCATACTGAATGACTTGCAATTTTCTGAATGTGTTTATGCCTTTTCTCAAGTTCTTCCTTTTACCCTGTCTACCTGTTGAACTCTTGTCACTCAAGCTTCCATGCTGTCATGAAAGAGAATCGATGAGTTTCCTAACACTCCTGCAAGTTCAGGCTGTGAGGATGGTACATATTTAAGGCAAAAGAACAACACTCTTTACTATCTAGGGTGCTGGCCTTATATTCTCAGTGTAATCTCCTGATGAATTCAATGGGACCACATGTAAGCTTAAGCACTTCTTTTACCTCTCCAGCTTAATTTCCACACTAGAAAATGGCCAAATGGTCTTCTTGTCCCTTTTTCTTTAGTTTACATCCTCATCTGGGCCCTACCAGGCTAATGACATGGAGAGTCATGGAAATGTAAGCTCAAGGATAAGGGCCCTTTTTTCTCCTAAGGGTGAGAGAATAAATGGCTTTGCCTTTCTTTTTTTTCCCTGGAGCTTACCCTGTTCCTGGTAGGCCTTTCAAGGATGATGTACAACAGTGCAAGTTAGAGAGGAGGGGTAGAGGAGGCCTCAGGCTTATCTTATTGCACCAGCTGCTTGGGAAGGAAGAGGGGGAAAAGAGGCTCAGAAAGCAATCCCACAACAGGGTTTTCCTATAAAAATCAGAGACTTACAACTAAATTTTTCATGGTGGAGTAAAAGATGAGACAGACTATGCAGATATTTTCAAATAAATAATGATTGTTAGGCTGAGATTTTAGTCAGAATTGAAAATGTGCTAAAGAGTGTTCAGTATAAACGAGAAATGCTTAAATAAAAGTGAACTTGGTTGATGGAGGAGAAAAGAACCAACATTTTTTAAGTACCTATTAATGCTACTACAAATTGATATTATAAGAACACTAAGATGGAAACGTTATTGCTAATGTATAATAGATGGGGAAACAGAGTCAGAGCAGTTAATTGACTCATCTAAAATTGGAGAGCTAGTAAGTTAAAAAAAAACAAAAAAACCCATTTCTGTCGAGTCGATTCTGATATGAAACTACATCTGTCTGACTCTTCCAAACCTATATTGTTTCCATTTGATCTTTCTACAGAACTTCTGTTTACCATATGGAGACCCATATTAATGGATGAATGTACAAATATAATGCATATGTATATATAAATTTAATCAAATATGCATTCCTTTCTCCACTGTCTCTCTTCTTCTGCCAATTCTCCTCACTAGGGTAACATCAGAGACCTTGGAATTCTAGAATGTGTTCTTGGGTTTTATATTTTAGGACCGGTGATAAAAGGAGAAACTTGGCCAAACAAAAAGCTGAGGCTCAAAAGAGGCTTTATGGTCAAAGTTCAATAAAAAGACTCTTACCAGGTTCCTCAGACTGGGAACAGCAGAGACACCAATTGGAGAGGCGGAAAGAAGAGTTGGTATGAAAAATTTAACAAAGTACCTACAATTTGAATTGTATGATTCATTTGTCAGTTTTTATTTGTAAAATTTCTTCATTTCTAGAAAGAGAGACTCGCTCAAGTACGAAAGCAGGTCTCAAAAGAAGAACATGAAAATCGGCATATGGGGAATTATAGGTAACTATATGCTTCTACATTTGTACAGATTGAAGGGGTGAAGTGTCAAAGCTATTACTCTACATTTTTAACCTTTAAGCTTATTTTAAGTACTGTGTTTTTTTTTTTTGTTGTTATTTTTGTTTTTCATTCTGAGAAAGTAGTTCTGTTTAATATCTTCCCAGAAAGAAAAGGTAGTCAGCAAGTAGATGGTTCAGCTTGGGAGACCGTCTGCTAGTCAGCCTCTGGAGTGGTCTTTTCAGTCGTCATTATCATTATCCTGTAACATTATTTTGTTATAATGTGGTGTTTTGAGAAAGTCAGGATTCAGGTCTCTAGTATCCTTTCTGTCAATTCAGTGTTCTTGCTGTACTTTGTTTTTAAGCTCAAATGCTTCAGGAACCAGGCAGATAACAAAAATGTTAGAAGGAACCAGATATGACAAAACAACAGGGGTATGCATTGTGCTGAACTGGAACCTGTCCATACACAACCCTTGATAGGATCCAGAGAGGACCCCTTAAGCTCCTTAAGTTCTTAGAAAGACTGCTCTTCCTCCCAAGCTTTGACATTGATTCATCAAGATTAAGGAGGGGATGGACATAGAGCTTCGTGCTCTCCTGGTATGACTGCCTTTCCTGGCCTTAACACAATCCACATGTGATAAGAACACATTTATCCCATACATACTACATCTACCCCAATTCTGTCTAGCCTATGAGGCAAGTTCCACCACCCGGAAAGATATCATCAGGGCTAGTCGCTATTAAAAAAAACCAAACTTGTTGCCGCCAAGTCTATTCTGACTCAAAGCGATCCTATAGGACAGCGTAGAACTGCCCCGTAGGGTTTCCAAGGAGCGGCTGGTGGATTCGAACTGCTGACCTTTTGGTTAGCAGCTGAACACTTAACCATTGTGCCACCAGGGCTGCCTAATCTCTATATTCTTGTTTACTTCAGTAACGGCATGAGGTCCAAAGCTCCCAAATATCCCTCATGACCTGAACTCTTCCTTATAAATTTATTTTCTCCAATCTGACTCATTGTCATCCTTCTCCAGTTACCCCTTCAGCCAAACCCTTATGCTGTACTTTTGGAGCTTTATTATATAATGATAATTCTCTAGATAAGCTTTCAATTCATGTGGGTAGCAGATGGAAATTTATGAGTTTCTTATAACTGTATTCATCTTTATTTCTAGCACCTAGTAAAATGACTGTCACAGAGTAGGTAGTCACGAATTATCTATGTAGTTGACCTTAACTATTGAACTATGATAGTTTTTTAAACTTGGTTTATCTGCTTTTATTGTAGACGAATTTATCCTCCTGAAGATAAAACACTACTTGACAAGTATGAAAACTTGTTAGCTGTTGCTTTTCAGACTTTTCTTTCAGGAAGAGCAGCTTCACTCCAGCGAGAACTGAATAATCCTTTGAAAAGGATGAAGGTAAGGGAATAAGTGTTTACCTAGAGAAAAAAGAATGAGGCCAACATGTCTTTAAAAACAATCTGCTTTTAATCCTACATATAACAAAATTTTTACTTTTAAGATGCACTTCCCTCAGACTTTACATTCTAACAAGTTCCTAATATTTAATAAACCCAACCAAGTGATTTCATAAACAATATGTTATCTAATAGAACAAACTATGGGGTAGATAATTTTGCTATTATGTTGTAATATCAATAAATTATAATAAGAGTGTCTTATTACACAGATGTGGATATGTAACTGCATAAGAAAGTTACTTGCATTAACCTAGTTGTTTGTGATACATTATTTGGATAGTAACTAACATTATACAGTATTTTTTTCTTGGAACGCAGACACGGCATATGAGAAAAAGTCACTTAAAACAAAACAACAACAACAAAAACCCCAGAACCCCACACATGGTAATCTGCTTACCTTAATGAAAGGTCTAATAATCCATCTCAAAACTTAAAACAACAATCATTGATTTGTTCATTATTCTACAGTCTTGACTAGGCTTAGCTGAGTGGTTCTGCTAGTCTTGCCTAGAGTGAATCAAATGGCTACATTCATCTGAAAGTTCTCCTGGGGCTAGAGATCCAGTATGGTTTCACTAATGTCTTGTGCCTCGGATGGAATACCTGGAACATTGCGGGGCTGGCTGGACATATCTTTCTCTCTATACAGTCTCTCAGCAGGGTAGTCAGAGCTCTTGATATAGTGGCTCAGAACTCCAAAAGGGAGCATTTTAAGAGACAAGCTCCAGTATGCAGTGGAAGAGCTTATTTAGCCTCTACTTCCATTATGCTTGCTTTCATTGCTCAAGTAAGTTACATAGTCAGCGTCAAAGTAGGGGAAAACTTCATAAGGGTGTGACTACTGGAGATGCGGTTTATTGGGGGCCCCCGATGAATAGTCTGCAACATTAGGTATGCATATATGTGGATCTGTTAAAACTATTTGTACCCTGTATTACTGGCATCTCCCTGCAGTGATCCCCCAGTATCTCAGATACCCTGTTAATAATACTGAGTCAATAATCATAATAAAGCTGTTATGGTCTTTTCACTTGAATTCTACAGTTTTGGTTGTTTGCATTTTGGCTCTTGTGAATAATACTGCAGTGAACATTGATGGACAAATATCTGTTTGAGTCCCTGCTTTCATTCTTTTGGTATATAGCTAGGAGTGGAACTGCTGTGTCATATGGTAATTCTGTTTAACTTTTTGAGGAAATGCAAACTTTTCCACAGAGGCTATATACCATTTTACATTCCCAACAGCAAGGCACCAGAGTTCCAATTTCTCTATCCTCACCAACACTTGTTATTTTCCTTTTTTGTATGTATAATAACCATCATAGTGGGTGTTATGGGTTGAATTGTGCCCCCCAAAAATGTGTGTCATCTTGGCTAGGCCATGATGCCCAGTATTGTGTGACTGTTCACCATTTCATATCTGATGTTATTTTCCTATATGTTGTAAATCCTACCTCTATGATGTTAATGAGGCAGGATTAGAGGCAGTTATTGTAATGAAGCAGGAGCTGCTTGTGATGCCATCTTGCTGATTTTACTCAAATTTTTTTTTTAAGGAGGAAGATATTTTGGATCTTCTGGAACAATGTGAAATTGATGATGAAAAGTTGATGGGAAAAACTACCAAGCCTCGAGGACCAAAGGTGCAGTATGACTAACTTCCTGGATATCAAATTAGATGCTACTAAATACAGTTGTTTTTCTCTTGATACTTCTCACTGTAAGAATGACTGATGCCCTTTCAAGGAATTGTAGGGGATATGTTATATAATACATCTGTGTCCAGTACCGGTAGATTTGGGAAGATGATGTTACCTTACACTTGGGTGAAGTTTTATTTCATTTTGTTGATTTGCTTCATTTTTCTGGTTCTCTCCCTAATGCTAGAGAAGGCCACATGAGTCAGGGCCAAAAGGGACCTAGAGCTAGTACCCTTATTCTAAACTCCATATTAAGTTTTCCTCATATCTCTGGGCAGATAATCATCAAAAAAAATGTGTAGCATTATATATAAGGCGAATCATGACTCTAGAGAACTTTATTGGTAACCCCATCTTTTGCTGACCCAGCTACTTGATCTTATGTTAGTTAAAATATGTACCATTCCTAGGAATAAATAGAAACTGTCATGCAGGCAAAAATGGACACATCTTTGCTTTACCTGCATCTGCTCAGTGTTGATGTCATTTATATGTTCGTATGTTGCATGTCAAATCCTTGCTAGCAGAGTAGGAAAGAGTTGACTCTGTAAAACCTTGGAAAGCTTTTCTATTCTGCTCATTTTACTTTACATTTCAGTAATACTAAGCCATCACTATGTCCTTAGACACATCATGCTTTGTCATGCTTTCATGCTTTTCCATGTTTCTGAAATGCCTGCCTAATAAAAAAAAAAATCACTGATTGATTGCTTAATTGGTAGGAGACCCATTACTAATCCACCTGAACCATTGCTGCCTTTGTGAAACCTTTCTTTACTCTCCCAGTTAGTCTTAAATCTTCCTTCCCATCCTTATCTCACTGTAGCACAAATAACACTTTTGTAGAGTAGTTGTGGCAAATAATTGCCCTTAATGTGAGGTTGTAAGGAGTGTATTTTAATCTTTGCATCTCTAGCACCTAGAACAGTGTCCGGCACATAGCAACATATCAATAAACTATTAGTCACATTTGTTGAAGACAGTTTCTGTTCTCAGGGACCTCACTGATTAATGGAAGAGTTGATAAAGAGATCAAAATTGAGGGTGTATTGTGGCAAGTAGTCCACTAAGAGGAGTGTAAACTGTCAGTTTGTCATACTGTGGTGGCTTGCATGTTGCTTTTGTGCGGGAAGCTATGCCACTGGTCTCTCAAATACCAGCAGGGTTACTCATGGTGGACAGGTTTCAGTGGAGCTTCCTGACTAAGATAGACTAGGAGGAAGGTCCTGATGATCTACTTCTGAAAATTAGCGAACGAAAACCTTACGGATAGAAACAGAACATTGTCTGATATAGTGCTGGAAGATGAGTCCCTCAGGTCAGATGGCACTCAAAATACAACCTGGGAAGAACTGCCTCCTCAAAGTAGAGCTGGCCTTAATCATGGGGTGGAGTAAAGCCTCAAGGACCTTCATTTGCTACTGTGGCATGACTCAAAATTGGAAGTAACAGCTATAAACGTTTACTAGTAATTAGAACATGGAATGTACCAGGTATGAATCAAGGAAAATTGGTGGTCATCAAAAATGAAATGGAATACTTGAAGAATGATATCCTAGGTGTTAGTTAGCTGAAATGGATTGGTATTGGCCATTTTGAATCCGACAATCATATGGTCTATTATAATAGGAACAACAAGTTGAAGAGGAACAGCATTGCATTTATTGTTAAAAGAAAGTTTGATATGTATCATGAAGTGCAATGTGATCAATGATAGGTTAATATCCATATGTCTACAAGAAAGACCAGTTAATATGACTATTATTCAAATTTACACACCAACCACAAATGCCAAAAATGAAGATATTGAAGATTTTTACAACCTACTGCAATTGATCAAACATGTCATCAAGATGCACTGATAATTACTGGTGATCAGAATGTGAAAGTTGGAAAAAAAAGAAGTAGGAATTGTTGGAAAATATGACCTTGGTGATAAAATGCCAGAGGTTGCATAATAGAATTCTGCAAGACCAATAACTTCTCAATGGAAATACATTTTTTCAACAATACAATTGAAAACTATACATATGGACCTTGCCAGAGAGATTAACATGAATCAAATTGATGACAACTGTTGAATGAAATAATAGAGAAGCTCAATATCATCAGTCGAGACAAAGCCAGGGGCCAACTGTGGAACAGACCATCAGCTGCTCATGTGGAAGTTCAAGCTGAAGCTGAAGACAAAGAGAGTCCACAAGAGACAAAGTATGACCTTGAAGACATTTAGAAACCATCTCAAGAATAGATTTCACTCTGCGAGGCATCTCACAATATGGATGAATCTGGAGAGTATTATGCTGCGTGAAATAAGTCAATCACAAAAGGACAAATATTGTATGAGACTACTACTGTAGAAACTCATGAAAAGGTTTACACACAAAAAGAAACAATTTTTTATGGTTACAAGGGAGGGGAGGGGTGAGGATGGAAAAACTAAATAGACAATAGATAAGTTGTAACTTTGGTGAAGGGTAAGACAGTACACAATACTGGGGAAGCCAGCACAACTTGTCCAAGGCAAAGTCATGGAAGCTCCATAAACACATCCAAACTCTTCTGAGGGATTGAATTACTGGGCTGATGGGCTGTGGGGACCATGGTCTTGGGGAACATCTAGCTCAACTGACATGAAACAGTTTATAAAGAAAATGTTCTACATTCTACCTTGGTGAGTAGCGTCTGAGGTCTTAAAAGCCTGTGAGCAGCCATCTAAAATACTCCACTGGTCTCACCCCTTCGGGAGCAAGGGAGAATGAAGAAAACCAAAGATACAAGGGAAAGATTAGTCCAAAGGACTAATGAACCACAACTACCACAGCCTCCAGCAGACTGAGTCCAGCACAACTAGACTGTGCTCAGCTACCACCACCGACTGCTCTGACAGGGATCACAATAGAGGGC
>NW_004443939.1:34334369-34356840 GCF_000243295.1 Trichechus manatus latirostris | reverse complement strand
CAGGCCACACCCCAGGGAAACTCCCTTTACATTGGATCAGGGATGTGACCTTAGTAATGGTGTTACAATCCCACCCTAATCCTCTTTAACATAAAATTACAGTTACAAAATGGAAGACAGCCACACAGTACTGGGAATCATGGCCCAGCCAAATTGATACACGCATTTTTTGGGAGACATAATTCAATCTATGATACCAGAGACCAGAACAGTTGTGGGAAGACATCAAGGACATCATACACTAGGAAAGTAAAAGGTCATTAAAAAGACAGGAAAAAAGGAAAAGACTAAAATGGGTGTGAGAAGAGACTCTGAAACTTGCTCTTAAGTGCAGAGTAAATACAGTGAATGAAAGAAATGATGAAGTAAAAGAGCTGAACAGAGGATTTCAAACAGTGGCTTGAGAAGACAAGGTCAAGTATAATGAAATGTGCAAAGACCTGGAGTTAGAAAACGAACAGGGAAGAACATGATCAGCATTTCTCAAACTGAAAGAACTAAAGAGGAAATTCAAGCCCTGAGTTGCATTGCTGAAGGATTCCATGGACAAAAAAAAAAAAAAAAAAAAAATTGGTGCAGAAAGCATCAAAAGAAGATGGAAGGAATACACAGAGTCAGTACCAGAAATAATTGGTTGATGCTCAACCATTTCAGGAGGTAGTATATGATCAAGAACCACTGGTACTGAAGGAAGTACTGAAGGAAGAAGTTCAAGCTGCACTGAAGGCATTGGTGAAAAACAAGACTCCAGGAATTTGAAGAATACTAATTGAGATGCTTCAACAAATGGATGCAACACTGAAAGCACTTTCTCATCTGGAAGAGATCATATCTGTGCCCATCCCAAAGAAAGGTGATCAAACTAAATGTGGAAATTATCAAACAATATCATTAATAACACATGCTAGCAAAATTTTGCTAAAGATAATTAAAAAACGACTGCAGCCGCACATTGACAGGGAGCTGCCAGATGTTCAAGCCGGATTCAGAGGAGGAAGTGGAATGAGGGATATCATTGCTGTTGTCAGATGGATCTTGACCAAAAGCAGAGAATACTAGAAATATGTTTTCCTGTGTTTTATCAAATGCAAAGTCATTTGACTGGTGTGGATCATAACAAATTATGGATAATATTACAAATATCAGAATTCCTGAACACTTGATTGTGCTCATGCAGAACCTGTACGCAGACCAAGAGGCAGTCGTTCGAACAGAGCAAAATGACACTGCATGGTTCACAATTGGAAAAGGTGTGTGACAGGGTTGTATCTTTTCATCTTACTTATTCAATCTGTATGCTGGGAAAATAATCCAAGAAACTGGACTATATAGAAAAGAACATGGCATGAGGATTGGAAAAAGACTCATTAACAACCTGAGATATGCAGATAACACATATGCAGATATGCTTTCTGTAAATGAAGATTACTTGAAGGGCTTACTGATGAAGGTCAAAGCCTACAGTCTTCAATATGGATTACACCAGAACCTGAAGAAAACAACTGGACCAATAAACAACATTATGATAATGAGGAAAAATTTAAACTTGTCAGTGATTTCATTTTACTAGGATCAACAATCAATGTCTATGGAAGCAGCAGTCAAGAAATAAAACGATGTATTGCATTGGGCAAATCTGCTGCAAAAGACTTCTTTAAAGTTTTAAAAAGCAAAGATGTCACTTTGATGACTAAGCTGCGTCTGACCCAAGCCATGGTCTTTTCGGACACCTCATATGCATGCAAAGGTGGACAATGAAAAAGGAAGACAGAAGAAGAATTAATGCAGAGAATATTGAATATACCGTGGACTGCCAAAAGAACAACAATAACAACAAAAAATTAATTTTAGAAGAAATACAACCAGAATGCTCCTTAGAAGTGAGGATGGTAAGATTTTAACTTGCTTACTTTGGTCATGTCATCAGGAAGGACCAATCACTAGACAAAGATATTATGGTTGATAGAGAGACAGTGAAAACAAGGGAAATCCTCAATTAGACAAATTGACACAGTAGCCAAAGCAATGGACTTAAACATAGCAACATTCGTTAAGAAGGTGCAGGACTAGTTAAGATTTTTTTCTGTTGTTCATAAGGTCACTATCAATTTGAGCCAACTCAATGGCACCTAACAACAACAAAAAAAAGTGCTGTTAAACCCAGAAGCATTTCATAGTGGTTGAAAGATGCATAATCAGTATAGAGACATTTTTTATAACTTTTGACTATGTTTACTATGGATCTGGAGTGAGCCAAACTTCAAAGCCGCCCTTCCCTTTTAGAGGAATGATATCACACACTAAACATTGATTTCCAGTATCTTTACAGGTAGAAGAATAATTAGAGCTAATCAAGGTTAAATGACATTTGTATTAGGAAAAATGGTCCAGCTATAAATTTTTACTTACTTGAAAATCGAAGGAATATCTATTATCTACATAAATAATAAATGCCACATAAAGTATTAGCAATGATCTATTTCTTCGGCTGTATGGTAGGAACATGGGTATTTGTTTTATTATTCTTTATACTATTCGTATATTCTTTATATACGACCTATTTCATAATAAAATTGTACATAAAATAAATAGTATGGCTTGTGTCATAACTCATCGCTCATTATGAACTCTATTTTGTTAGACACTGTTTAGAGTTTATGCTGCTGTGATTTATTAATTATTGCTTGAACAATATATTGGTCAAAAAGTCCCAAATGCATGTATGTGACACAAAGGTTCAGCTATCCGTTTCCCCTTGTGATTCTTTATAGGGACGAATAACTCATTATGTAGTCAAGCTCCTTAAGAAACCTTAAAGCTGTTTGCCTACATGAAGGAAGGCACTACTAGCAAGCCCGATTGTGCCACTGTTTCTTCTGGGTATGCTAAACTTCTGAAGAAACATCCTTCCTCTAGAATTCATATTCCCCAAGACTGTCAAAATGTTTGATGATTGTGTTACTGGTAAATGTTTTTATGCATATCTTTTTGAACATTGTTAGTGCTCAGTAAACATTAGACCATCAAAAGGAGAACAAACTTTTAAACACAAGTTAGTTCCTTAGTGTATTAAATTACTTTGCTGTTTTGGTTATTTTTCAGCCTTTGCAGAGGCTATAACTTTTAAGAAAACCATACTTTGGCTTACTGTGTATTCCAGGCACTTCATGAAATGCTATTTCTCTCTTCTTATCTCTTGTCCTACATGGTTACACTAGAGGATATACCTTCTTTCACTGAAATCCCATGATATCCAAGGATTTCACATGGTGGATGATAACATCAAAACACTTTTGTTTGATTTAACAGAGAACAAGCACCTAGTATACAACTGCAGGAATCTCTCCCAGCAGGAATAGGTGGCATATGGTGTGTGTAATAAATAATCTCTTAGAAAGACTAAGCTACAAAACTGTCTCGTTCTCAGTCATACACATTCTTTCTGAAGTGAAGCTGTCCTACTTCCCTTCTCTTTTCTCCTTTCAGCTGGCATCATTTGAAACACATTGATTGGGAGGATTGGAAACAAGTAATTTTAATAGAGCTATTGGAACATAATAGCATGGCATTTTGAATCTTTACAGTTTTTTTCCTTCTACATGGCACATATATGCTAAAAAATACTATACTGATTTCTCATTATATGCATTATTTTTTATGTAGCATGAACAACGAAGAGCAGTGTTGCTCCATAATGGCCAGAGCATATGTGCCCAAACTAAGAATCCTCTGAGAAGAGACATGAGTTTTTCATAACAAAATTGGAAACTGAATAATTACCTTAAAGTTTTCATTTATAAAAATATCAACAACAAATTAGCATGTGAGGGATAGCTCTCTTCCTGCTACTTATCTGAGTGGATATGCTCACAGGCTCTGGTTTAAGATATTTTAAGCCTTTATGTAAAGTGACTTCTCTGGTTGCTATTTTCTTCTCTTCGCCCCTTTTCTACCTCCTCCTCTTCCTCTCTCCCCCTCCTCCTCTCCCTGCCTTTCTCTCTCTCTCTCTGTCTCTGACACACACACACACATTTATTGAGTGACTCTGAACATCGTTGATAAAACAAAGGTGCACCTCTGAGTCTAAATGAATAATCTCTCCATAAGGAATGAAGAAAAGTTGATTATGTTTCTGATTTTTATATTTTCATTTCAAATATTTTTACTTTGTTTTGTTAGTCTTTGTGGTTACTCTGGTTCTTTATTCCAGTCATTTTGGTATTGTTACAAAAATACTGAAAATAGAATAGTTTCAGTATAATTTCAGTAGAAACAGCATTTCCCTCATCATGACTGAACTATATCATTGGAGAAATAATATTTGGTAGAAGTGGAAGAATCAGTGAATAACACTGTAGGCTAAGCAGCACTGTAGCAATAGCACTTTGGGAATATTATCAGCCTTCAGAGAAAGGAAGCAAGCATAAGCGGGAAATTAAAAATAGTAACTGATCTCGTTAATAAATTTTTATTTTGGAATTCTAACAAAATAACTTATTCCTCTCTATTCTAGCCTCTATCTTCCATGCCTGAGAGCACTGAGGTATTAAAAAGACAGAAATACTACAGCAGTGACAGCAGTTATGACAGTAGCAGGAGCTGTTCAGAATCTGATGAAAACGAAAAAGAAGACTATCAAAATAAGAAAGGAGAAAAACAAGTTACATGTAATCTTAAAAACTCCAACCACTACAAATTAATTCAACAATCCAGTAAGTTGATTACTTCTCATTTAATTGTTTATGAAGAATTATACAACCTGAATTACTGAATGGACCTTGGGCCAAGTGAACACCCTTGTGCATGAAGAGACCTGAACTCTATCTTACTTTCTTCCCTAACCCGATGAGGACATATCCCTCAATTCCTTTCAGACTGTGCACACGGTCAATGAACGGGTTGAATTAAGGATGTCCACAGTCCTTTTTAAGGAGCCCTGCTGGCACAGTGGTTAAGTGCTCGGATGCTAACCAAAACGCTGGCGGTTCAAACCCACCAGCAGCTCCATGACAGAAAGATATGGCAGTCTGCTTCTGTAAAGATTACAGTCTTGGAAACCCTATGGGCAGTTCTACTCCGTCCTACAGGGTCGCTGTGAGTCGGAATCCACTTGATGGCAATGGATTTGGGTACAGTCCATTCTTCTGTATTTCATAGTTTTTGTTAAGAGTTAAATTCTTGTATGAATTTTATAAAATTTTAAAAAATCTGTCTTATGGCTTATCTGCTGATTATATTCTCTTTTAAGCAAATATGTTGTCTTTTCTTACTTCTTCTTCACCTACTTTGCTTTACACTATCACCTATTTTTTTAAAAAACCTGTGTGTCTCTCTATGCATTTGACTTGACTGTGCCTGTGAACCACTCAACTGTGAAATAACTGAAGTTTTGTTCCCTCTCGTTTTCATCACAGGTAAGCACTTAAGTCAGGACTTTTGGTGCACAGAAGTATTCGGGAAAGCAACCAACCATCCTCTCTTTCTCCTTCCTTTTCCTCTATTTCTACCTTCCTTTCTTTTCACATTTTTTTCTCTCATCTTTTGTCTTTCATTCTTTCTTCAACCCTGAAATGTTTAGCATTGTGTCCATGATTCTTTTTTATTCCCAAATATCCAGTACGGTATTGCCGTTTGTTCAGATTTAGTATGACACCGTTTTCAGACACTGCCTCGAATTCAGGACTTTTCTTAACTCCTGTCTCTCATCTCTCTTTGCCCTGTGCTCATTTGTCCTAAGACTCCACTAAAGATAGTGGTTCAATAATACAATAAACAGAATTGTGAGCCTTTTTTTTTTTTTTAAATCTCCAGCTATGATTTAATAAGTTAACTTTCTTGATAATGTTCACATTTTAAAACTGCTCTTCAGCTATGGCCTAATAAGTTAATTTCAGCGATAGTGTTTATATTTTAAAACTGCTCTACAATTATGGTTTAATAAGTTCACTTCCCTGATGATGTTTATATTTTGAAACTGCTCTTCTACTCTTATAATAACCACTTATATATTTAAACTCCATCAGGATAATCATTAGATTTTTCTTCTGTTTTATTAATTTATTTATCTCATGGGACCTAAATTCTATAGCTTATCCATTTAGCCTGGCCATTCTCTAGACTACTTTCTGTCTCTCCCTATGAATCTTTCTGTAAAATATTCAGTCTCAAAACTACATACAGATTCTATCAAATCGCCAGTCTAATCCCAAGGAAAGTGGATGACATTACATTATTACAGAGAGAAAGGACAATGGAATTAGATAGGTCAGAATTTAAACCTGAGCTTGGCCACTTTCTTGCTGTGTGACCTCTGAGCCTCAGTTTCTTCATTCATAAAAATTTAGGGGAGGAAGGGGAACAAAGATTCCTACTTTGAGGGTTTCTGTGAGGATAAGATAAAGTGTAGTACCCAGCACAATCCCTGGCACATAGAAGGTGCTCCATAAAAGTTATCCTTTCTTCTGGTTCTTTTATTTCATATTTCTAGAACATAGCATTAAAGTACTAGTAAAGAAAAATACTAAAGTATTATTCTCATGATAACCATTGTTCATACGTCACAGGAGTATATTCACTTCAAACTCATATTCTCATGATGATGCCTACGCTTTGACATTTATTGTAATTCCGATCTAAGAGTCTGTGTAGACCCAGTATAGTGGGGAACTTCTACTAACACTGCTACTGTACTATCCCTCTTCTCCATCGTCAATAGGCTCCATGAGACGGTCAGTCAGCTGCCCCCGGTCCATCTCTGCTCAGTCACCTTCCAGTGGGGAGACCCGCCCCTTTTCTGCTCAACAAATGTTATCAGCATCTCGGCCAACTTCAGGGGCCCGGTCACATTCCTTAAACCGTGCTTCCTCCTACATGAGGCACCTGCCTCAAAGTAATGATGCCAGCTCTACTGACTCTCAGATGGTAAGTCATCTATTTTACTCTTTCAAGATTACAGGAAACACTACTCAGAAATTAGGTGGCAAAGGGGATCAGCTCGGAGGAGGCCAGACTGAATCTCAGATACTTTCTGTAATTCAACTTGTGGCCTCCTGGAACTTGATCATTCCTCTATTTTAAGCTACAGTGAAGCATGTATTGGGAGACTTTTAAAAGTCAGACTTCTCTATATCATAGAACTCAAGGATGGACATTGAGAATAACACTATTGTCATTTTCCATTTGCTGATGCAGTAGGATAATTTTGTTGAAAATCATCTGAGTAAATGCAGAGTTTTACAGTGTATTTGTAAATTTGAGGAAATTTGCTGTATGAAAAATTCTATCCAATAGGACTATTACATGATTGGTAGGTTAAAAAATAATCCATTGGTAAATTCTCTTTATAACATTTAAGTATAACTCTGTTTATAGTGTTTTCTGTATATTAAATCAGCATATACTTTCCCTCCTTAGCATGCATTCCAGCAATTCAGTATTGAGAAAGTCAAATTATTTTGCAAATAGACTTACTTTTAGATGCTCAAATTGATAGCCTCAGGTGCCTTCAGATAGCTGGGGATTTATTTTATTTGTTTATTTAATGGGGATAGTGTTTCAAAGAAAAGAATCAGGAGATATATGTGAATGAATTTCACTTGGTAACAATAAATTATTATTATTTTTTCCAATTGAGAGAAATTGCCTGAGGCATATGTAGTAAATGAAACTGACCATAAAGTCCTTAAACACTTAAATTTTTATTTTAGTATTTTGAGCTCAATAAATACAACTGTGTGGAAATGTGAAAGACACTCTTGGGAATTCATATCTATTTAATCTTAGGAATTCATTTAATTAAAAAGAGCTTATAATGTCAATATTTTATGCAGTGCAGTGCATTTTCATTACAATTTATTATAGCTAGCTTCCATAAATTAAAAAAAATATTTTTCTTCCTTTTTTGTTGTTTTTCTTTTTCAATTAAAAGTACATTATTTTTACCTAGAAATATCTTTCAGATTATAGTGGCACAATGAAATAAGACCCCCTCCAAATATCTGTATTCTTTCAAATTTAAGAGTGAGTCCTTGCGGCAACTGAAAACAAAAGAACAAGAGGACGATCTAACAAGTCAGACCTTATTTGTTCTCAAGGACATGAAGATCCGGTTTCCAGGAAAATCAGAGGCAGAATCAGAACTTCTGATAGAAGACGTGAGTATTTGATATATGTAAAATGCCAAGGAGCTCATACCTTTTTATATTTCTTCTTGAAATATTAAAGTTGATTTCCCAAAGGCATTATTCTCAGTGACGTAGTAAACTTAATTGATGTTCTTTTCAACCTCCACAAGTATTGTAAAATACAGAGAATTATTTTAATTCATGAACAATGAGATCACATTAATAATCGGCAATGCAGAATATCTTTTAGTATATAGTCCTACCATAATGATAAAACTGCTTCATCAAGTGAGAATAATTAGTGTCAAATAATTATTGTTCTTAGTGATTAAAAAATATCAGGTTAACCCTTCTTTTAGAAAGATTTAGAAAAATCTAAATATGGAATGGATTGTAATAAAAAAAGTGGGACCCTGGCATAAAATGTCAAGAACATTTGAATGTGATACCTTGAGTGAATATTGTAATCAAAGCAAAAAATTAAGTATATTCACATATATATTAGAAAATATTGAAAAATAAAAAGAACAAAACATTTGAGGTTTGAAATTGAGAGGAAGGGGAAAAGAGAGAAAAACATCTTTATAAATATTGAATATAAGAAATTTATTCAGCTATTAGGGGTACTGATTTTGTATAGAAGAGTGATTAAAAGCATAGACTCTGGAGCCAGACAAGTTGCAATTAAAATATGCATATATATTTATGCAAAATAGAAAGCTCCACGAGGACAAGTATTTTGTCTGTTTTACTCTTTGATGTATCTCAATTCCAATAAGAGTGCCTGGCACATAGTAGATGCTCAGAAATTACTTACTTAATGAATGAATGACTCTAAGCATCACCACTTGTGAGCTGTCTGACTTTGGGCAAGTTATTCAACTTTTCTGAGCCTTTGTTTTTTCCCCCTATGATCTTCAGATAATAATAACTACCTCACAGTGGTAGATAAGGACTAAATAAGACAATGTAAAGCTCTTGTTCTGTGCCAGGTACCTATAATTACTAATGCAATGTAACTTAAAATTACTGTAATGATGATGTCTCAGGCAGGCCCTTTCAAATGGAAGTGCTAATTTTAATACCTACTTCCCTAAATATTGTATACTTCTTTTTGGAGAGTTAACCTGTTGAAATCATATAAGGACAAGTTTTATTAATAGTATGAACTTGAAATATTATTAATAACTGGCATTTTCTTTATATATATATATATATATATATATATTCATGCACATACATATATATGTATGTTGTTGTTATGTGCTGTCAAGTCAATTCTGATTCATAGCGACCCTACAGGACAGAGTAGAACTGCCCCATAGGGTTTCCAAGGAGCAGCTGGTGGATTTAAACGCTGACCTTTTGGTTAGCAGCCCAGCTCTTAGCCATTGCACCACCAGGGCTCCATATGTGTGTGTGTGTGTGTAAAATATAAACTGTCTTTAATGTATCTCTTTTGATAATATAATATAAATGTGAAATTTAGAATGGTTTTGGTCACATTTTAAAATGAGTTTCATGTGTTTTTGTTGTTGCGCACACATTTGCACCACACAGTAGAACATTCAAAGATGGCAAAAGGTGCTAAAATTCACATTAAAGTCAATGACTTACTCCTAATTGGCAAAGATGGTTCAAGTCATTCAAATATTTTTGGTGAAAAGAACATTTCTTCACTCTAGGTACATTGTGTTCTGGTTAAATACTTCATTCAAACCTGCTTTTCAAATGATCATTCTTAGATAATGCCTCAGTAATAGAATGTTGTTTTCTGGGCTCCCTGTATTTTTTTTCCAGAGGAGAAAGGCACCATCTAGTGGCCAATTGTAGGATAAAAACCACAGCCACGCACTTTGCCGTTTTCACTGTTTGGCATTACTTTAGATCTCTCTAGGAGCTCTGGGGAGCCCTGGTGGTGCAGTGGTTAAGATATACTGCTGCAGACTAGAAGGTCGACAGTTAAAATTCACCAGCTGCTCCTTGGGAACCCTATGGGGCAGTTCTACTTTGTTCTATAGGGTTGCTGTGAGTCAGAATTGACGGCGTTTAGGAGCCCTGGTGGTACAGTGGTTAAAGTGCTCGGCTGCTAACTGAAAGGTCGGCGGTTCAAACCAACCAGCTGCTCCACAGGAGAAAGATGTGGCAGTCTGCTCCCATAAATATAACAGCCTGGGAAACCCTATGGGGCAGTTCTACTCTGTCCTATAAGGTTACAAATGAGTTGGAATCAACTCTATGGCAGTGGGTTTTCTTTTTGGTAGACCTCTTTATAAAGCAAATGTCTAAAAACAAAAACAACAAAAACGACTTTCTTTTTTTAAAAAATCCATAATGACAATTTATGTTCTATAATCATGACATAGTCATAATTAAAGTCTCCAAGTATTATGCATTGTGTTGCTATACATTTTTAAAAAGTGAAAATGGTATCTTGTTTGCAAGCAAGCTACCACTTGTTACACCAAAGGAAAGGGAAGATAAATGAACATAAGTTGCAAAGCATTATGTTAGGTTTGTTTTTATTTACATATGTTATCTTATTCAATCAAGTTCTTTTCTAAGTAAAGCAAATGACTTTGTACCAGACACTTCACTTATGATTTTAAATATTTCTGAGAAAAATTATATTCTCCTTTTTTGAATCAGGTAGAAGAAAAATTAAATAATCAATTAGAGCTAATATTTGTGGCTAATGTGATTGTTCTGTGAAGAACTTATATGAGCATAAACAAAAAATAACATAATTATTAATTATGTTGGACATTAGATTGTTTAGTATACATTCACAATATGCAGCAAATATGTTTATCTGTATGCTACAATATATATTACTAGAATATACATGCAGAACTTCTGCAGATTTTCACAAAAAGCAGAATGAAGTGGTAGTAGAATCCTAATTATATCTGGAAACTACGGAGAAGCTCAGTATCATCAGTCAGAGCAAGGCCAGGGGCTTACTGTGGAACAGACCATCAATTGCTCATATGCAAGTTCAAGTTAAAGTTGAAGAAAATTAAAACAAGTCCACCAGAGATAAAATATGACCTTCAGCGTATCCTACCTGAATTTAGAGACCATCTCAAGAATAGATTTGATGCATTGAACACTAATGACAGAAGTCCAGACGAGCTGTGAGATGACATCAAGAACATCATACAGGAAGATAGCAAAAGGTCATTAAAAAGACAAGAAAGAAAGAAAAGACCAAAATGGATGTCAGAAGAGACTCTGAAACTTGCTCTTGCAAGCTGCTCTTGGCAGCTGAAGCAAATGGAAGAAATGATGAAGTAAAAGAGCTGAATAGAAGATTTCAAAGGGCAGCTTGAGAAGACAAAATAAAGTATTATAATGAAATATGCAAAAACCTGGAGTTAGAAAACCAAAAGGGAAGAACACGCTTAGCATTTCTCAAGCTGAAATAACTGAAAAAAAAATTCAAGCCTCGATTTACAGTATTGAAGAATTCTACAGGGAAAATATTGAACAATGCAGGAAGCATCAAAAGAAGATGGAAAGAATATGCAGAGTCACTATACCAAAAAGAATTGCTCGACATTCACCCATTTCAGGAGGTAGCATATGATCAAGAACTGATGGTACTGAAGGAAGAAGTCCAAGCTGCGTTGAAGACATAGACAAAAAACAAAGCTCCAGGAATTGACAGAATACCAACTGAGATAGATGTTTCAACAAATGGATGCAATGCTGGAAGTGCTCACTAGTCTATGCCAACAAATTTGGAAGAGAGCTACCTGGCCAACTGACTGGAAGAGATCTATATTTGTGTCCATTCCAAAGAAAGGTGATCTGACAGAATGTGGAAATTATGGAACAATGTCATTAATATCACACGCAAGTAAAGTTTTGCTTAAGGTCATTCAAAAATGGTTGCAGCAGTACATCGGCAGGGAACTACGAGAAATTCAAGCGGGATTCAGAAGAGGACATGGAATGAGGGATATCATTGCTGATATCAGATGGATCTTCGCTGAAAGCAGAGAATACCAGAAAGATGTTTACCTGTGTTTTATTGACTATGCAGATGCATTCGACTGTGTGGATCATAGCAAATTATGGATAACATTGCGAAGAATGGGAATTCCAGAACACTTAATTGTGCTCACAAGGAACCTGTACATAGACTAAGAGGCAGTCATTTGAACAGAACAAGGGGATACTGTGTAGTTTAAAATCAGGAAAGGTGTGCATCAGGGTTGTATCCTTTCACCATACTTATTCAGTCTGTATGCTGAGCAAATAATCCTAGAAACTGGACTATATGAAGAAAAACATGGCATCAGGATTGGAGGAAGACTCATTAACAACCTTTGATATGCAGATGACACATCCTTGCTTGCTGAAAGCAAAGAGAACTTGAAGTACTTACTGATGAAGATCAAAGACTATAGCTTTCATTACACCTTATAAAGAAAACAAAAATCCTCACAACTGGATCAATAAGCAACATCATGATAAACAGAGAAAGGATTGAAGTTGTCAAGGACTTCATTTTACTTGGATCCACAATCAAGGTCCATGGAAGCAGCAGTCAAGAGATCAAATGATGTATTGCATTGGGCAAATCTGCTGCAAAAGACCTCTTTAAAGTGTTAAAAAGCAAAGATGTCACTTTGAGGACTAAGGTGTGCCTGACTCAAGCCATGGTATTTTCAATTGCCTCATATGCATGTAAAAGCTGGATGACGAATAAAGAAGCCTGAAGAAGAACTGATGCCTTTGAATTATGGTGTTGGCGAAGAATATTGACTATACCATGGGCTTCCAGGAGAACGAATAAATCTGTCTTGGAAGAAGTTGCACCAGAATGCTCCTTAGAAGTGAGGATGGTGGGACTTTGTCTCGTACTTTGGACATGTTATCAGGAGGGACCAGTTCCTAGAGAAGGACATCATACTTCATAAAGTAGAGGGTCAGTGAAAGAGAGGAAGACCCAGTACAATGAGTTGGATTGACACAATAGCTGCAGCAGTGGGCCCAAACATAGCAACAATTCTGAGGATGGGGCAGGACTGGGCATTGTTTTGTTCTGCTGTACATAGAGTCACTATGAGTAAGAAACGATTCGATGGCATCTAAAAACAACAATTATATCTAGGCTGCATTCTGATATATTATTCAATATATTATTATAATAGGAAATGTAGTAAATATAGTCCTAGAAAATCTATGTCTTGGGTATTTTCCCAAACCTATGTGCCTGAAGACAATTGACTTTGATTTGTTAGAGACTGTGTGTTTGGTACTGCAATAAGAGAAAGGTTTGGATTCACATGGCTCCTTTACTTTATGTGAGAAATCTTTTCACATGTCTTGTTATGAAAGTAGGCATTTTTTATTGCAATGGTATGTTAGTACTTCAATAGCATAGATTAATTAAATTAATAATATTGGTTTCAACACATTTATTTACTTTTCATCTGACTTCTGAGGAACATTCAAAATTAAAATTTTTTATTTCTTCCCCAAAACAGATCATCGATAACTGGAAGTATCATAAAACGAAAGTGGCTTCATATTGGCTTATAAAATTGGACTCTGTAAAACAACGAAAAGTGAGTAATGTCTAAAAACAGTCTTGCCCTTTCAGACTATATATTAAACTAGGGTCATTCATTTATAGTCAAACCATATACATGTTCATTTGTTTACTCATTTCTTCATCAAATATTTATTGAGTACCTACTATATGTCAGGCACTGTTCTAGGTTTTGAAGATAAAAGAGTGAATTTAAAAAAAACATGTTCTCATAGAATTTGTATTTTACTAAAGGTGTTTGACAAGAAACAAATATGTAATAGACGGTAATGTTGTATTAATTGTTATGGAGAAAAATAAAGCAGGATAAAAAAATAGAAAGTAACATTTGAACAGAGAATGAAATGAAATGAGAATCATGCTATTAGATATCTACAGGAACAATGCATCAGGCAGAGGGAAGAGTGAATACAAAGGCCCTGTATATGAGGCATATCAAGGCACCATTTTTAGGATAGTTTGTTTTTTGCTGTAAAAAAATGACTGATGGAGTAGTGGTAAGATACTAGGTTGAACAGATAGGCAGGGGCTAGACCACAACTTTATAGTCCATGGAATGGCTTTGAATTTTATTTCAAGTGATAAGAAGCCATTAGAAGACTTTGAGCAGAAGAGTTACATAACTTAAAAGGCTCATGGGCGCTACTTGTGGATAATAGAATTGCAGGGGAGGGATGTGGTAGAGTAGAAGTAGAGACCAGCTAGAAGATTTATGGAGTAATTGAGGCAGGAGTTAATGGTTGCTTAGCTAGGGGTAGTAACTGAATGGGTTGATGCTGGGGAAAGGGCGGGGTTTTTTTTTGTTTTTTTTTTGGCTGTTGTTTTGTTTTGATTTTAGTTTTGGACATGCTAATGTTGATATAAGGAGCCCTGGTGGTGCAGTGGTTAAGTGCTCAACTGCTAACAGAAAAGTTGCTGGTTTGAATCCACCATCCACTCTGCAGGAGAAAGATGTAGCTGTCTGTTTCCATAAAGATTTACATATTTGGAAACCCTATGGGGGCAGTTCTACTCTGTCCTATAGGGTTGCTAGGAGTTGGAATTGACACAATGGTTGCAAGTTTGGTTGTTTGGGTTAAGGTTGATATGTTGATTAGATATCCAAGTGAAGATGTTGAGTGTTAGTCATATATATGAGTTTTGAGTTCAGGGCTGAAGTTGAGTATAAATGTAAAACATTTAGGATTCACCAGGATATTTAAAGTCACAGGACTGGATGAGATTACCTAGAAAGTAAGTGTGGCTAGAGAAGAGAAGAGTTTCAAGGACTCAGCCTTGGGGCATTCCTACGTGTAGAAGTCAGAGAAGGGAGGATTTATCAAAGGGGAATGAGAAGGAGCAGCCAGTGAGGTGTGGAAAACCATGAGAGCAGGCTGTCCTTGAAGTCAAATAAAAGAGTTATTTTAAGGAGGAAGTCATCCTGTAAGATGAGCACTAAGAACTGACTGTTGTTTGTGGCAACGTGCAGGGAAGTAGTGACTCTGATTGGAGTAGGTTCAAGAGTTATAAGGTAAACAGGAAAAAGACACAGCTAGTACAGGTGCTTTTTCATGGAATTTTGCTGTAGAGGGGAAAGGGAAATATGGTGGTAGCTGGAGGGGCATGTAGGCTATGAGAAGTTTTTTTCAAGATGAAGATAATACAATTGTTTATGTGCTAATGGGACTGATCTAGAAGAGAGGAAAGGTAATGCCACAGGAAAGAGACATGATAACAAATCCTTGAGTAAGTAAGCTGGGAGGGTTTGTCCTAAGTAGGAGCATGGACAGTTCATTTTTTCAATAGGAGGAAAGGCAGGGTGTCTGGCAGTGTGCTGGGAAGATTTGGAGGGTTTCTTCTGGAGGGGCCTTGGAGGTTTGAGGAGAGTGTAAAATGTATGAAAATGTTGTCTTGGAGAATAGGAGAGGGAAGTGGCCAGGGAAGTATACTGACTGGCAGCATTGAGGGGCTCATCAAATGCATTGCAACATTGTTTTTTGAAAGATGCTATTTTAGTAGCTTTAGTGAAGTCATTGTATTCCTTCAGTAACGCTAACTATCATTTCTCCATTCTGGGATTTATTGTAACAAGCTTAAATTTGACACTGATCAAATGATGACTTTTAAATAATATACTTTTATCCGAGTAAACTGAATTTACTATTGTACATTAAGTCAATCAACAACTATTTACTTAGTGTCCTCAAAACCAAACCAAACCCATTGCCATCGAGTCAATTTCAACTCATAGCGACCCTATAGGACAGAATAGAACTGCCCCATAGGGTTTCCAAGGCTGTAACCTTTATGGAAGCAGACTGCCACATCTTTCTCCTGTGGAGTGGCTGGTGGGTTTGAACTGCAGACCTTTCGGTTAGCAGCCGAGCGCTTAACCACTGCGCCACCAGGGCTCCTTTTACTTAGTGTCCTACCATGTGCCAAATGCGAAGAAGGGTATAGTAAAGCTTGAAGGCAGATTGCAAAAACATATGGTAATCCCTGAGTACGTGTTTGTCAAATCACTGACAGATGCCTTGATTTCTCAAAACAAGGACCTTTTATTAGAAATGGAATCCTGAATGTCAAATCCATCTGATATTTGTAATCTAGAAGAGAAAGTATTATAGGTAAATTGCTAATTAAAACAAAATAGCTAGTCCAGGAACAGATTAAAGTATTTATAAGATATTGTTGTTGATGTTATATTTCAAATCAGCAGAGAAAAGATGATATTTCCCCTAAATCATGTTGCAGTAATCGACTATTTGTAAGAAAATAAAGTTGGAGGCTTACCTTGTGCCATATACAAAAATAAAGTCCAGATAGATTATAGTTTTATATGTAAAAAAAGAAAATATTAAAAAATTTAAAGGAACTATAAAAAGAAATGTTTATAATTGTAGAGTCGGGGAAACAGCCTTCCTAAGAAAGACCAAAACCCAGAAAGCTTTAAGGAAAATACTGACAGATTTAATTATATAAAAGCTTCTGAGTGGCAAAAGGCATCTTAAACCAAATTAAAAGACACAAGTGGTGGGGAGAGTGTGAAGGGGGCTGAGGAAGACATATGTGCAGCCCGTAAAACACAAAGTAGCAGCGGTAAACCAATACTATCTACAAATCATTCAGAAAAAGACAAACTATCCTATAAATATTAGTAAATAAAATAGCAAAGTGTATAAAAAGGCCATGAAAAGACAATTTATGGATCTTCAAATAGCCAATTAACATGTAAATAGATTCTTGCCTCACTAATGGTGAAGGAAAAGCAAGTAAAAACCATCATATTGGCAAAAATTAATAAGACAGAGAATATTCAGTGATGGAAATAATATGGATAAAAGGGCCTTTCCTATAATATTAGAGGGAGAATACATTGGTACAATTCTTTGGAAAGGTAATTTGCAGTATCCAGGAAAATTGTAAATGTTCATAACCTTATGACTCAGCAAAACCTCTTATAGGATCCTATCCTACAGAATAATAACTTGAATGTATAGAAGATTTATGTACATGAGCATTCATTGAGGTGGTATTTGTAAAAGCAAAACATTGAAGAGCCCAAATGTCTGTCAGTGGACTTAGGGTTAAATAAATCATAGTAACTCCATACTATTCACTTCAATGCTATTCTGGAATCATAGACCTTAATCCAAGATACAACACAAGATTTTCACTTATGACACATGAAACAAACAAATGTACATGAGTACAGTTAACCAAACTTTACTAATCAGTAGCAAAGGATATAAGCAAGGAGCAGCCACCGCATGCACATGAGTCTCTGGGAAGCTGTGAGTTCATCAGCTCTCTGAAGTCCCTTTTCACGTACTCATGGGCATTCTGCATTCAGAGTGAAAAGTGCCAACTGTGTGTGGTCCAGGTCAGCACAGAGGGAGCCTTTCAGATTTGAAGTGCTTTAATTTTTATCCTCCATTAGTCACTCTGTGTGACTAACTTCCATTCTCCAGCAAGACGAAAAAAAATTTCCAAGTTTATTTACGATAAGTACCTAAACCATTGTTGTCCAATAGAACTTTTTGCAGTGATGGAGGTGTTCTACATCTGCAAGGTCCAATACAGTTGCCACTAGCCACATGTGACTATTGAGCAGTTGAAATGTGTCTACTGTGATAGAGGAACTGAACTTTTAATTTAATTTTAATTAATTTAAGTTTAAATGTAAATAGATATGTGTAGTGGCTACCATATTTGACAGCATTGATCTAGACAGTTTGGATATTTGTTGTTATTAGTTGAGGTATAACCAAAAAAAAAAAAAAAACCAAACCTATTGCCCTCGAGTTGATTCCAACTCATAGTGACTCTATAAGACAGAGTAGAACTTCCTCATAGGGTTTCCAAGGAGTGGTGGTAAATTAAAACTGCTGACCTTTTGGTTATCAGCCTGTTAACCACTGTGCCATGTAGCCTTCTAAGCAATGTCCTTAGATAAGAACTTTCTCAGTTGTCTGCCTGTGGGTAAATGCCATCAGAGTTTACAGGAATGTCTAGTCAGATCATTGCCTTGGGCATCTCAAAAAGGGAGAGCCTTTGTTAACTTTTTCCCGTTTGTATACTGACCTAAAACGATATGCAGATATTAAATGAAACAAATCATACAATATGTGCCATCTCATTTTAGACCACCTGTGTGTATCCTCTTTTTAAAAATATATGTCTAGCATTGAAAAATTTTGAAGATAGGTATCAGATTGTAAGATATTTTATTTCTGAAGGGTAGACTGAGTGAGCCAGGGGAAGGAAGGTGGTGACATTGGTGTCAATTTTCCTTTTGTTTTTGTGAATTTCTACATTTTTTTCAAGTTAACATCTTTTTAAAAACATGAAGAATGACAGGGAGGCGCAAGTATATCTGAAAAGAGGCTGGTGAATTAATTGTAAGTTTGTTTCATGTCACAAGTCATAATCTCATGTTGAGGTTTGAGTGGGGGCAATAGGCTGGGAGTGGCTCTCCTGACCCCAGGACCTTGCTCTTGCTGTTCTTGCTGCCTGGAATCTCATCTCTTTCTATTTCTTCCGCACCCCTAAACCCCATTCACCCACACCAGCTTTTTCGAAGATTCAGTTCCATATCCTTGAAGCCTGTCTGAACTCCCCATAACCAAATATAATCTTTCCCTACTCTAAACCCTTGATCTTACAATAGAAAAAGTGATACATATATTTCAGTAATAGTCTCTGAATGAAAATAAGAGATTTAAACGAGAGTCTTGTTCATTCCACACCCAGAACAGTGTTTGTCAGGCCGTCTGATATCATTTGTAAAAAAACAAAACAAAACAAAAAACAGAATAGTATTGTCTTGTTTTTTGTCCATATTTATGCCCATTCCAAAAAAGGGTGATCAGATAGAATGCAGATGTTATCATTAATATCTCATGCTAGCAGAAGTCTGCTGAAGATAATTTAAAAATGACTGCAGTGTACATCAACAGGGAACTACCAGAAGTTCAAGCCAGATTCAGAAGAGAATGGGGAACCAGAGATATCATTGCTGATGTCAGATGGATCTTGGCTGAAAGCAGAGAATACCAGAAAGATCTGTACTTGTGTTTTATTGACTATGCAAAGGCATTTGGCTGTGTATAACAAATTATGGACAACATTATGAAGAATGGGAATTCCAGAACACTTAATTGTGCTCATGTGGAACCTGTACATGGATCAAGGGGCACTCATTCAAACAGAACAAGGGTATACTGCGTGGTTTAAAATTGGTACAGTGTGCAGCAGGATTGTATCCTTTCACCATACTTATTCAATTTATATGACAAACAAATAATCCAAGAAGCTGGAGAAGATAAAGACAAAGATGGCATCAGGATAGAAGGAAGATTCATTAATAACCTGTGATATGCATATTACACAACCTTGCTTGCTGTAAATGAAGATGACTTGAAGCACTTATGAAGGTCCAAGACTACAGCCTTCAGTATGGGTTACATCTAAAGGTGAAGAAAATGAAAATCCTCACAGCTGGACCAATAAACAGCACCTTGATAAATAGAAAAGAAACTGAAGTTGTCAACAATTTCGCTGTAAACAACCAATGCAGTAAAGAAATCATGGACTTGTTGCATTGGGAAAATCTGCTGAAAAAGACTTCTTCAAAGTTTTAAAAAGCAAAGATGTCACTTTGATGACTAAGGTGTGTCTGACCCAAGCCACAGTCTTTTTAATCACCTCATATGTATGCAACAGTTGGAAAATGGAAAAGGAAGACAGAAGAATTGATGGCATTTGAACTGTGGTGTTGGCAAAGAATATTCAATATACCGTGGACTGCCAAAAGATTGAACAAGTAAGTCTTAGAAGAAATACAACCAGAATGTTCCTTAGAAGTGAGAATGACGAGACTTTGACTTGCTTACTTTGGACATGCCTTCAGAAAAGACCAACTGCTAGAAAAGGATATCATATTTGGTAAAGTAGTGGGCCAGTGAAAACGAGGGAACTAATAACTGCAACAACAACAATTCTAAACCCTCAGGGCAGTTTGTATTCAGTGATATTTACGATCTTCCTGAGAGGTTTATGTACTATTTTTTTCCACCCTTCTAAAAGCTGGTGGGTGTGTCTCACTTTGTAGTGGGAGGCCTCTGTAAACATACATTAAAACTTTTATGAGAGGCGTGGTCAACATGGTTGAGTAGTTAGACGCTTCCTGTATCTCTCTTACAACAAAGACCTGGAAAAACAGGTGATTTGATTCTATGTCAATATCTGGGAGCCCTGAACAAGGCAAGGTTAACAAATCTATCTGAGTGATACGGGAGAGGGAGACCATTTGGGAGAGGTAAGGAGGGCCAGAGCCACGGTGGCAAAACTGTAGCACCGCAGCCACGCCAGTCTGCGGTGAAGCAGGCAAACAGCTGTGCTGTGCGCACGCTTGGGAAGCAGTTTCCACATCGAGAGACCCGGCAGCAGAGGTTCTGCTTGGACCCTCTGAACCAGTGAAGAGCAGCTCCCAAGAGGCTAAGATAAGTACATGCGTGCACCCTTTCGTGGGGATTAAAAAAAAAACAAAACGGCCCATTTGGGAAAAACCTCTCTCCCTTTTACCTCCTCTCTCCACGCTCCGCACTGGGAGTCCACCGGGCTGAAAGTAGATCCCAAAAGACACCCTGACCCATTTTCCTGGCCTTGGAAAGGGAACAAATAAGCTGCTGGCTCCCCGAGGCCAGGAACACAGGGTTGGCACAGCTCCTTTGCTGGGCACAGGTATCAGGGGTCTGCAGACTCTGAGTGCCTTACACCCCTGTATAGACTTGTGGGGACCCATCTCAACAGCGTTAGTCCTCACTGCTACAGTACAACAGGGCAAACATCTGAAGTTTAACTTCAACTGCTTCAGCTGTGAACTGGCAGATTTGTGACCCTCGAAACAGCCCTGCCCCTTAAGTGGGCACTTTTATCGATCTGCAGCAGGGACTAGAGGACTGATGGTAGCACCTAAAGCGCCTAGTCACCTGCTACAGGAGTCCAAGAAAAAGTGGTGCCTTCAAGTCTTTACAGCCAACAGAGTGGGGTGCTTATAGTCTGGCTGCAAAACTAACCTACCTACTCACCCTATAGAATAGGGACACGCTTTCCTTTCAGATTCTCGGGGCAGCCGTCAGTCCCCTGCCTGGCTCAGTACATGATCCTCTACCACAGCCAGAGTCCAGTGCCTACACCAATCACCCATGCCTCTCTAGGACTGGGGGTGAGAGCCTGCATCACACACTTGATGACCGACTGCCTGAACACCCGAGCTGATCCCATGTAGGAAAATTTAACAGACTCCTGTGTGCACATATTTAGTTACAGAACTAACTACCTGGTGACAGGACGTTAGAGATCCAAAGGTGTCAAAAATCAAACTAGTGCACATAAGCAGCCTATTTGGGCATATCAAAATGAAACAAAATAAAAAGCTAGGTCTCACTAAGCAAATACAAAATAAAATTGTAATAAATTATTGATGGCTCAGAAACAACAGTCAATATCAAGTTACATAAAGAGGCAGTCCATGATGGCTTCAGCAAGCTCCCAAAATAAAGAATCAATAAATTCTCTGGAGGAAGAGAACTTCTTGGAATTACCAGAGGCAGAATACAAAAGATTAATATACAGAACTCTTCTAGACATAAGAAAGGAAATTTGACAGACTGCAGAAACAGCCAGGGAACATACACACACAGTAGTAGCGGAACTTAAAAAAGTTATTCAAGAACATAATGCCAAATTTAATAGGCTGCAAGAATCCTTAGAGAGACAGCAATCAGAAATCCAGAAGATTAATAATAAAATTTCAGAATTAGACAACTCAGTAGAAAGTCATAGGAGCAGAATTGAGGCAGTAGAAGTTAGAATTAGTGACATTGAAGATAAAGCTTTGACGCCAACTTATTTGAGGAAAAATCAGATAAAAAAATTAAAAAGAATGAAGAAACTCTAAGAGTCATGTGGGACTCTATCTAGAGAAATAACCTACGAGTGATGGGAGTACCGGAACAGGGGGCTGGGAATAATAGAAAATACAGAGAACATTGTTGAAGATTTGTTGACAGAAAACTTCCCTGATATCAGGAAAGGTGAGAAGATATTTATCCAACATTGAACCCCACATAAGGTAGATCCCAAAAGAAAGTCACCAAGGCATATTATAATAAAACTTACCAAAGCCAAAGATAAAGAGAGAATTTTAAGAGCAGCTAGGGATAAAAGAAAAGTCATCTACAAAGGAGAGTCAATTAGAATAAGCTCGGACTACTCAGCAGAAACCATACAGGCTAGAAGG
>NW_004443939.1:34319616-34334269 GCF_000243295.1 Trichechus manatus latirostris | reverse complement strand
CTACCACCAATGAATGTCCTGAGAGGGAACAAAACAGAGGGTCCCTGAGGGAGCAGTAGAAGGATGGGGTGCAGAACTCAAATTCTCCTAAGAAGACCAGACTTAATGGTCTGACTGAGACTGGAGGCACCCCGGAAAGCATGGCCCCTGGATTTTCTATCAGCCCAGAACTAAAACAATTTCTGAGGCCAACTCTTCAGACAGGGATTGGACTGGACTGTGGGACATAAAGTGATACTTGTGAAGGATGTGACTCTTAGTCAAGTGGATACAAGACACCAAAAGGGCAGCGTCTGTCCAGAGGTGAGATGGGAAGGCACAGATAGTTAGGAGCTGGTTGACTGTTCATGGGGAATCAGGGGTGGAGGGGAGTAGTGTGCTGTCGCAGAATGGGGTGAGCGGTTGGGGTCTCATAACAATGTATGCAAAAAAAAAAAATTCTGTATGGGAGACTAACTTGAAATGTAAACTTCATTTAATTATGACAATTAAAAAAAAAAAACTGTTATGAACTCTATCAATAGCAATCCAGCATCTTCTTTCTGTTCCCTTCCTTTATTAATGATATGTGCTTTTCAAGCAGCAGTAGCAAAACAAGGTAATACTATTCTGCTTTTTCATATATCAGAAGGCCTAACAAACAGTGTACTAGGTGTGTGATGCACAAGAATCTCATTTAAATCTCTTAATTTCATTCAGAGACCATTGTTGAGATATATATCTCACTTTTGCTGTTCCAAGATCAAGGCATTTGCTGATTGCTCATTAGAATGTTGTAAAACTCTAAGATTAGGATGCCATACCCACAAGGTCCTTCACATTCATCATACTTTCTTTTTGGTGTTATTGAAAATAAAATTATTTTCCCTACTTTAAACTTTCCTTTAATGTTGTAAAATTTAGAGGTCAAGGGTATGGGAATTAAATACTGAAAAAAATCCTCATCAGGTGATAATGGAAACAGTTAATCTTATTTAATGTCATGCTGTGCTCATTTGACACGTGCATAATTTTGCTTTCTGCCAAAAATGTATTTGCTTTATATAGTTTGTAAGGAATACGTATGAAGTAGGAAAATTGTCACAGTGTTGTTGAGCTGTGAAGAATGCCAAATTTGCTGAAAAGCTTATTCTCTTATGTGATAGCTAGGCATAAACTAAGATTGGAGGATGAAGAGAAATAAGTAGTCATATTAAGGTTGTAGTACATTTGCATTTCTTTTAGGGTTCTAAGAGATCCTTGTTTATCAAATATTTCTTCTCTAAATAGCAATTTCTTCTTAATACCTACTGTAGTTGCTTCTGCATGCATTCTGATATTATTTTCCATCTCTTTTTTATTCAAGCTGACATAGATGCTGCACAGAGCTTTTCGTTTTGCATCAGGAAAGATGCCTTTACCCTATAGCCATGGTTGCTGCATGCATCATTAGTACAGCATGTAGTGTTTTTAATGCTATTTCTAAACCTCCCTCACCTCATGCTATTATTTTAATTTAGGACCAGCTGTTCAGCCATATGGAGCAGTTTGTCATTCAACATCTGCATGTTCTTGCAAGATATGAATTTGTCTGTATGCTTTATGCCTTCAAATGTGCTATATTTCATATGGAAAAGACAAATCGTTTTATTAATGTCATTGACTGAATCTTCCATTTATTTTTTCCATTGGAGAGCTTAATGTCGGGTTGAGATGCTTTTAAAAGTCACATTGTAAGGAAATAGATACCTATATTCTATAAGTTAGCCTCACTTGAGCCCACAGATAAACACAAAAGGCACCTTGATGACCATTTATTTTTATGTTTCACAAATTATTTGTCTTCCACTCATTTTCTTCTAACTCCTAAGCATCCAGAATTACAGAAACGTGTCATAAATAAAACCGGTACTAATTTACTTCATCCTAGTCAATTCTTAAGGAGCCGTGGTGGGGTAGTGGTTAAGCACTTAGCTGCTAACCAAAAGGTCCGTGGTTCAAACCCACCAGCTGCTCCAAGGGAGAAAGATATGGCAGCCTGCTTTATAAAGATTACAGCCTTGGAAACCTTATGGGGCAGTTCTACTCTGTCTTATAAGGTTGCTATGAGGTGGAATTGATGGCAATGGGTTTGGGTTTTTTTGTTTAATCTGTTCTTGCTGGCCTGCCTTCTACCTTCCTAAAATTAGTCAGTAGGTGTTTTGTGGAAGGTGCAGTCATTGTCTCCTCATCTGTGTTGTCTTTTAAGCAGACTAGTCCATACTCAATGTCCCTGACTGAGGGGGTGCCTTAGCAGTCTTGTTTATACACAGTGACCCCACCCATCTTCCCAATATCATTTGACTAAAAGTGAATCTGAATCTAAGAAGGGACAACTGGGTTCTCTTCAAAGCTTTTGCTATTTAGATATGGACAAAGTAATTATGAGGCATGTTGGGTAATGGTTAAGAGTAAAGGTCTCGTTACACAGGTGTCTATTTACTGGCTGAGTAATCTTAGGTAAATTACTTACCTGCTCTATGCCTGAGTTTTCTCATCTATAAAATGAGATCCTGTATGCTTTCACAAAGTAAAAAATTTTTCATGACCATTAGGCAGCAAAACCTAACCTACTTGAACTCATTTGGTGACAATGACCTGGTAGGAGTTATGTGTTGTTGTGATCTCTTGGTTTGAGTAGTCACATGTTTTCTGCAGAAATAGTAACATGTTTGATATGGAATCTAGCCTCATGGCTTTTGGAAATGGACTGTGGACCGACAATATGTACCTCATGTTTTTATTTTGAGGATTAAATGAGTTCATATTTGTAAAAGTGCTAACACAGTGCTAGGCACATAGTAACCCTTAGTAAGTGTTATCTTAATTTTTACCTTTTCTGCATAGGTTTCACTTTCTTGCAACAATCACACTGACACAAGCACCTGCTAATTGCTAGGCCTTGTCTTAAGCCTTGGGGATATGGTAAAAACAAGATGAACATAATCCTTATATAGATAACAGTCTCCATTAGTTAAAACAGGAAATTAAATTAAAGTGTGATGATTGTTAATAGGGGAAAAACTGGGCATTAACAGATCATACAGTAGTTTAGGAGCAGGTAAGTTCTTTCTGAAGAAGTGATGTCTGAGCTAAGAAATAGAAGTTCACCACGTGAACAGGTAGGAGAAGATCGTTCCAGGCGGAGGAAAGGTTTATGTGAAGACTTAGAGGCAAGATGGAGGATTTGGATTCTTGTTTCCTCGATTTGTATGCCTGTGCTTTCCTAGATTTTATTGTAAAAATGTAAAGTCTCTTCTCACTAAGCGCAGGGGTTATAACTAATTTTTCTATCTTCAGTAGTACCTAGTAGTACCTAGTCCCACGTTCAACCCAATAAACTTCTCTTCATTGAATAAGTGAGATTTAGTCTTAGTATCTCTACCTCAGAGATGAGATTGATTATTTACTAATTTGTCAACTCCTTCATTATCTCCCACAATCACTTCCATCCTGCCTTTTTCCTTGTAAACTCTGAGTAAATGAACGGTAATGAGAGTAAATTCCTAGAAACATACAACTACCTAAAGTAACACAAAGAGAGGTAGAAAATCTCAACAGACCCATAACAAGAGAAGAGACTGAATCAGTCGTCAGTAACTTCCTAACAAAAAAAGCCCGAGCCCAGACAGCTTCACTGGTGAATTCTACCAAACATTCATAGAAGAATTGATACCAATCATACTCAAACTCTTCCAAAATATAGAAGAGGAAGGAATACTCCCTAACTCATTCTGTGCAGCTAGCATTACCCTGATACCAAAGCCAGACAAGACATCATGAGAAAAGAAAACTAGAGGCTAATATCCCTCATGAATATACCCCCCCACAAAAAAATCCACCCAAACCCATTGCCCATTGCTGTTGAGTCGATTCCTACTCATTGAGACTCTAGAGGACAGAGGAGAACTGCCCCTTAGGGTTTTCTAGGCTGTAATCTTTAGGGAAGAAGACTACCATATTTTTCCCTGTGGAGTGGCTGCTGGTGAGTTCTAACCGCTGACCTTTTAGTTAGTAGCTGAGTGCTTGACTGCTATGCCACCAGGGCTCCTCCTCATGAATATAGGTGTAAAAATTCTCAAAAAAAAATTATAGCAAACAAAATCCAACAACATACTAAGAAAACCATACACCATGACCAAGTGGGATTTATTCCAGGAAGGCAAAGATGGTTTGACATTAGAAAATCAATGTAATACACCACATTAATGAAACAAAGGAAAAGAACCACATGATCATATCAGTGGACACAGAATAGGCTTTTGATAAAATTTAACACCCTTTCCTGATTAAAAAACTCTGAACAAGATACAAATAGAAGGGAAATTCCTTCACATGATTAAGGGCATATATGAAAAACTAACTGCTAACAATTATACTCAATGGAGAAAGACTGAGATCCTTCCCTTTGAGACTGGGAAATGATTCAGGAATTGCCTGCCATCATCACTTTATTCAATAAGAACAATAAGGCAAGAAAAAGAAATAAAAGATATCTAAATTGGAAAGGAAGAAATAAAACTATATTTGCAGATGACATGATCCTTTATATAGAAAATCCCAAAGAATCCACAAGTTGCTAGAACTAATAGAAGAATTCAGCAAGGTTGTAAGTTATAAGAATAACACACAAAAATTAGTGGGGTTCCTATACACCAACAATGAAAAATCTGAAAAAGAAATAAAAAAAAATATATCATTTACAATAGCATCTAAAAAAATAAAATACCTAGGAATAAAATTAACTAGAGATGTAAAGAACTTACACAATGAAAACCATAAAACTAAAAGAGACTAAAATGGACCTAAATAAATCGAGGGACTTTCCATGCTCATGGATTTGAAGACTTAATATTATGAAAAAAATTTTAAAAATGCTTATAGGAAAGATTTTTATTCATTTCTTTTAACATATATATATGTAACATATATATATACACACATGTATATATTCATTGAATATTTTGTGCAAGGCACTGTTCTAGGTTCTGTTAAAAATAAAATTTCCACAAGATTAAATTTGTGTATGAACACAAAAGCGTTATTTGCCATTCATGAATTGAGAAGTGTGTGGTTTAGAAATCAGACAAGAGTTTTGAAGATTGGTACAAAGGGGAAGGGTTTTATAGGCACAGACATAGAGGAACAAGGAGGCTGTACTGAGTACTTCCAGACTGGATAGCAGGCATTTTCTTTCCTTATTTGGGATTCAGGGGATACTTTGAACTCAGTTAAGCTGAGCAAGCAAGTCCTAATTGGTTAGCTTAGGTTTTGGCCTCTGGGAAGGTCAGGCATTTATAGGAAATAGATTTAGTTAGGTTTTGGTTTGCTGACATGGAGCTTAGCATAAATGACTTTATCTTGGGCCTAGTAGAGTCAGATAAACACTTCTTTGAATATGAGACTATCAAATAATTCAGGCAAGGTCCCTCACCTTATAGTACTTACATTTTAGTAAAAGAAGAAAATAAAAAATAGGTAGATAAAAAGATAATACAGATTGTGAAAAGTTATAGGAACAAAATTAAAAGCATGATGTGATAGAGATTAATTTAGGTGATAAAGGAGAACTGCAGTGGCTTCTTTAAAATGATCATCAAGGACTGCCTCTCTGAAGAGTTATAATAGAGCAAAACCTAATGGGAGAGAAGGAACCAATCAGGAGGAGAGTTGGCAGTGTGGGAAGTAGGTGAGCATTCTAGACAGGGAGGTACAAGTACAAAAGCTCTGAGGCAGGGAAGTGCTCACTGGCTCTAAGGAAATGAAAGGAGGCTAGTCTGGTTGGGGAATACCTGGGTAGAATAAACTGTTAATGCTCTCAGCTGCTAACTGAAAGGATAGGGTTCGAATCCACCCGGAGGTATCTAGGAAGAAAGGCGTGGTAATCTACTTTGGAAAACTAAGTCGCTGAAAACCCTGTGGAGCACAGTTCTACTCGGACACACACGGGGTCACCATGAGTCAGAATCGACTGCACAGCAACTGGCTTAGTGTAGTTGCAGCGCTCAAACAAGTGGGGAGAGTGGTTTGAGATGAGACTGGGGCCATAGGCAGGGACAAGAGAATTGAAGTCTTCGTACACCTTGGAAGGGAAATTGTATTCTATTTTAAATGTGGTGGAAACCATAAGTAGGGGAAAGATACTTTGTGATTTACATTTTAAAAGACCACTCTGATCACCCTTTAGGGGCTGGTTGTGGGTACAAGAGTAGAGGCAGGTAGATCACTTAGGAGGCTTTTATCTCAGTCCAGGAGAGAGGCAGAGTTTTAAGACCATGTTAATTTATTGATCTGTTATCAATGGAATAAAAACTACACTGGTAGTGTAATTTTCCAGGTAATTGAGGCTTCTCACTTTAAGTACCATAACTTTTATTACTTTAACAATATTTATTAGCTTCTCCTGAAATGGATTACCTACATTCTCATGTTCCCAAACAGAATATAATGAGCACAATTTCACTTCTTCTTGGTCACTATATTTTATCACTAGATACGTGAAGATACTTTGCTCTTACAATAAATGCATAATAAATCGCCATACTTCTAAAGTCTTTCTCACTGTCAGCTCCCTTCTGTCTGCACTGACTGCTTATATCCCTTTATTGGAGTTAGAGAGGCCTGATAAATACCACCTTTCTGTGTTGGCCATGTTCTGAACCAATTGATAAATAAGACAAAGGATTATGTCATATGGAGGCCTAAATGTTATCTTTTTTATTGATAAAGCTGATATCAGGGACTGTGGCTTCCGTATGCAGACAACAGACTTTCTAGTAATGAACCTAAGAATTAAACAGTCCAAGGATTAACCAGCCCAGGATCGCCACTTCTTCAACCCTCTGTAAAATTTGAGCTTCCATCAGGGAGCTGATTCCCAAGAAGGTGACACCATTTTTCTTTTCAGTCATACCAACCAAGACACTCTCAGCCCCCAAAAGGTGCTCAGAGTGGCCTTTAAAGATGTAAATCACAAAATATCTTTCCACTACTTATGGTTCCCATTGCATTTAAAATAGAATACAATTTCCCTTCCACAGTCTACAAAGTCTTCAATTCTCTTGGCCTGCCTATTGCCCCAGTCTCCTCTCAAACCACTTCCCCGACTTGTTAAAGTATACTTGCTTAGGGAGACCACTGTTGCCAGCACAGATAGACTACAAAGAGTTCAAGGTCAAGCTTCTGCTGCCAATAATCCTGAGACTCTTCTACCCCCAAGGGTAGAAGGATCTGTGCCTTTTCAGAGACCCTTGACCTCAGCTCTTGTATGTACAAAAAGCTTACACTTTTGTTGAGGCCTGAGTGCTTTTTTTTTTTTTTTAAAAGTCCTGGCATATGCAGACTTATTACCTCTAGAAGAACAGCCACTGTGGGGAACAAGTCCACCAGCCACAGTGATCTGAAAAGCTTAAAATACCTTGCAGCCTCTTGCCTAGGTCGAAACAGTTAAAAGGCAGCTATACAACAGGCCTGAAATAAGCCCCTACAAACAACCAAGGTCAAACGTTCTGTACATAATCGGAGGTCCACATGCACCAGCCCGCTAGAAGCTTCTCACATTTAATTTCCAAAGTTCCTTGCCCAGCGCACCAGATTTTGACATTTCTTTGAACTGAATCTGCCCTCCAAAATTACAGGTCATTCTTATTCATCCCTCCCCCCAGGATGGGGGGACCGGGACTTGCCTTGTTGGGGAGGCTTCTTTAAAACTAAAGGGAAAGAGAAGCAAAGGAAGAACATTCAAAACATTCCCAGTGGGCTGCTCCAGAAAGGAAGGCGGAAGTGCATGTGTTGCCCAGACCATGCCAGTTTCACCAATCACAGCCATTGCTCCTCAGGCCGTGGTGCTTGGTGGGGTGCTGAGAAGCCTGAAGTTTTATCCATTTCCATATGAGAGGAAACATTAGGCGTGGAGCAGAAGCATTCCCCATCCCTAACACCATACCACCATTCTGAAGTTGCTGTTTTTAGACGCATATGGATATCAGACCATCACGCTTTTAACATTCCCTCTAAATTAAGAATAAAATACATACAGAGTGGTAGCCCAAGGGAGTCTCCTCTAAGTAATGCATCTAGCACAGTGCTAGGCACAGAGCAGGCGACCAGTATGTGTTAGTTGTCCTTTTCTCTGGTTCTTGTAAATTATATGCACTTTACCAGAAAGTATATTTAAAAAGAAATGAATACACCATAATCTTAAGTGATTTATCATTTAAAAATTGAATATTTAATAATAGAGTGTGAAAACTGATTATCTTAAGGTAATGTTAAAATTCCCAGTAAAATCAACAATTCTTTCTTATTTTAGTTATTACACAGAACTCATATTTATTCTTGGGATCAATTTATGGATTATGTTGGCTACTTTTTTATTCTTTTCTTCCTGCATTATGACTTTTGGCTTGTTATTACTCACTAATACATTGACATTAAGTAGAAAAGAAAATTGAGAAATGATTTAAATTTATCATTTACTGCTAGCATTGATTCTTATATCACACTAGTCCTGAGTACTGTGTTCTACATCAAGAAGTATAAAGAGTTAAATTAATATCTTAAATGAAAATTATTAAAAAATAAAAATAAATTAATGTCTGATATACATATTCTATCAGTATTACGGTGAATAATTCATGTTAAAAAATTTTAAGTCTTTCTTGATAATTAAGCATTCATTATCTATAATAATGAGCTCTTCCAGGGCAATTTTTTCACAAGCTACGTTATTACAGAATGCATTATCCCTCCTCACTCCCCTTCCCTTACACTGACATACCCCTGAACTTCTTACTATGGGGTTTGCATAACTGCTCCCTTGTCACAGTGAGGGTAGCTGGAACAGATTGATATTCCAGATACTAGGAATATTCTAGTTGGATATTCTGCTATAAATAAACTGTTATTTTGAAATTTTTTTTAATTAAATTAATTTTTACCCCATTGTTTATCGTAAGTTTGCCTCGATCAGGGATAACTAATATCACTTCTTTAAACATTGCTGTTGTTGTAAAGAGAAACAAATTATTCTTATTCCATCTGCTTCCAATTCTTTAGGTTTTGTGCCTGTTGAGAAAAATTATATCTTCACTCAACCTTTATATTTGAATTGTCTTTTTCTCTCTTTTATCTTTTACTCTCATATTTATAAGTATTTCTCTTAATTAAGTACCAAAAAAAGAAAGAAAAAGAGTGAAAAATATACTTTGGTAAACTGAAATTAGAATAACTATTTGTTTATATTTACTTTTTTTAACAAAAGGTTTTGATTAAAAATACTTTCATTACATCAATGTTAAGTACATGTGAATTAGACAAAATGGCTTTTTGGGGTTTACAATTTGTTTTTTAGGATCTCTAGGATTTTAGTTGTCCAGATTGGATTAATCATGATATTCTCTCACTAGTGGTCCATGTATGACCTGCTTTTATTTAGTTAGTAATTTTAAGATTCACACCTGTGAACCTGACACCCAAGACAAAAGCTAGGATCTTGGCAATAATTTATATCTAACCAAATGATTCCCTTCATCTCTTTGGTTCCCCACGTCCCAGGTAGCCATTATCCTGAATCCAGTGTTCACCAGTCCTTTGCTGTCTTTGTTTATATATTTTGAATATACCTATGTGTATTCCCCTTAAGTGTTTTTATTTTTAAATTAGTTGTTTTTAATTCCATTTAAAGGGAATCATACTGTATGTAATCTCTGATTAGTATTTTTTAAACTTATATTATTAAGATTGTTCTCTTTCTCTTGTCCTTGGATGCACAAAAATTTTTAATTTTGATTAATTCCAATTTTTTGTTTTGTTGCTCATTCTTTTGGTGTCATATTTAAGAATATGTTCCCAATACAAGGTCGTGAAATTTTACTGCTACGTTTTCTTCTAAGAGCTTTAAGGTTTTGGCTCTTATACTTAGGTTATTGATTGATTTTGAGTTAATTTTCATGTATGGTGTGAAGTAGGAGTCCAATTTCATTCTTCTACATGTAGAAATCCAGTTGTCCCAGCACCATCTATCAGATAGACTATTCTTTACCCATTATATGGACTTGTCACCCCTGTCAAATATCAGTTGGCCATAGATGTATGGGTTTATTTCTGGACTCTCAATTCTATTCCATTTGTCTATATAGCTATCCTTATACCAGTACTACACTGTTTTGATCATTGTAGCTTTGTTGTAAATTTTGAACCTGGAAAGTGTGAACACTCCTACTTTGTTCTTTTTCAAGATTGTTTTGGCTATTTGGAGCCCCCCGCAATTCCATATGAATTTGAAGAACAGCTTTTCCATTTCTGCAAAAATGGGTGTTATAATTCTGATAGGGATTGCATTGAATCTGTAGATCATTTTGGGTAGTATTGATATCTTAACAATATTGTCTCCCAATCTATGAACAAAAGATATCTTCCCATTTATTTGTTGTTGTTATTAGCTGCTATTGAATCTGCCCTTGCATCATGGCAACCCCATGCACAATGGAATGAAATGCTACCCAGTCCTGCACCATCGCCATGATCGGTTGTATTGTGATCCATAGGGTTTTCATTGGCTAATTTTTGGAAGTTGATTGCCAGGTCTTTCTTCCTAGTATGTCTCAGTCTGGAAATTCCAGTGAAGCCTGTTCAGCATCATAGCAACACACAAGCCTCCACTCACAGGTGGTGGCTGTGCATGAGGTGCGTTGGCTGGGAATCAAGCCCAGATCTCCTGCATGGAAGGCGAGAATTCTACCACTGAACCATCAATGCAACTACTCCGTTTATTTAGGTCTCTTTTAATTTTTTTCAGCAATATTTTATAGCTTTCAGTGTACAAATCTTTCATTTCTTTGATTAAATTTATTCCTAGATATTATATTCTTTTAGATGCTACTGTAAATGGAATTGTTTTCTTAATTTCAGATTATTCATTGCTGGTGTATAGAAACGCAGATGATTTTTGTTGATCTTGTACTCTGAAATTTTGCTGTATTATTTTATTAGCCCTAATAGCTTTCTTATGGAATCTCTGTGATTTTCCATATATAGGATCATGTCATCTGTGAATAGATATAGTTTTACTTCTTTCTTTTTGATTTGGATGCTTTCTATTTCTTTTTCTCTTCTAAGTGCTGTGGCTAGAACTTCTAGTACAATGTTGAATATCAGTGGTGAAAGCAAGCATCTTTGTCTTATTCCTGATCTTAAGGGGAAAACTTTCAGTCTTTCACCATTGAGTATGATGTTAGCTGTGGGTCTTTATATATTCTTGATGTTAATCTTTTGTTGGATGTATATATTTTGAATATATTTTCCCAGTTTATAACTTGATCTTTCATTTTCTTTATGGTAGCTTTTGATGACTAGAAGTTATTAATTTTAATATAATCAAAATCTATTAATCTTTTATAGTCCATGTTTTTTTGTAACCTAAGTAATTTTTTTTCTGAGATATTCACCGATACTTTGCACTAAGATTTTTAATGTTTAGTTTTTGACATTTAAGACCTTATTCCCTCTAGAGTTGACTTTTGTTAGTTGAATCAAGAAAGAATTCAACTTTATTTTTTCTGTAAAAAATTATTAGTTTTTAAATCTCCATTTATTGAACAGTCCTTTCTTACTTCAGTGGTCTGACTTGCTACTTCTGTCATATACCAAAGTTTCATAAATGCAAAAATCTATTGAATACTGTATTTTAACGCAGGTAATGCATGCCTTCTGCATGTTTTCCCCCTCCCCCGCAATCAAAGTATTTTCATAAGTGGGCTATGCTAATTTTTTTATAGCAGCATGTGGAGGAGGATTGGCATGGCAGCACTTGTGAAGGTGCCTTGTAGGGGAGAGAGGCAAACAAATGCTGAAGGCATGTGTTATTTGCATAAAAATACAGTACCCTTGTTTAATTACTATATATATATTTATATAGATATATACACACATATAGATATATGTATTCATCTTTGAATTTTAGATATATACACACACATACCTAGATTTTGAAGTACTTTGGTTTTTCTATTAGGTTTTGGATATAGTGAGAACAAGTATTCGTACAGTTCTTCCACGCATCTGGAGGGTACCTGATGTTGATGAATTAAATCTATATCGGATTTTCAATCGCGTTTTTAATCGTTTGCTATGGAATCATGGCCAAGGACTATGGAACTGTTTCTGTGATTCAGGGTAAGTTCTAATTCATCTTTTATTATTGTCATTTTTAATATTTTACTATTTAGTTATAGGGATAACCCAATAAAAAGGTTGAATTTCTTTAATGATCTTTTAAACATGGGTATTTTACTGCATATAATTTTAGTACTTAACTATAATTTATATCAATTAAGCTAATTTAGATGAGATGATGAATAAGAAGACAACACCACCTAACTAATTTGAAATCAGTGCAGTGAAGGTATTCTTAATTAGGGAAAAATCTCAATTACAAACCAGTATCCTTAAGGATCTTTTACTGTTGCAGACTTCCAAAACTATGATTATACCCCTGCTTCTCTCTAGAGTTCTAGTCCTACCAAAGCTGTTTTGACATAGTCTTTTTAGCCTAAAATATGAAAGCAAATATTCCATTCCCCCTTTTATTTAGAAGTGGTTTTGCTTCCTGATTCCTTTAATTTCCCAGTCATACAAGTTTGCTATCTCAGTGACATCTGCATCTTCCTTCTCCCGCACTGTCTTTATTCGGTCATCTGCCAAATCCTGTTAATTCTTGTGTCACATTAGCAGTACAGCTACTCTAGATTGTTTTTCTTTCATTCTTTCAACAATTACCAAGTACTACTGTATTACACATGTTTGGAGATACAGAGATGAATCTGACACTTTCCTGCCTTCAAGAAACTTAAAAATGGTAATAGCTTATTCTATCCTACTTACCGTGTGCCAGGCATTGTTTTAAGCACTTTACATGTATTAAGAAATTTCATCTTCATATGAACACTTTGAGGCAGGTTCTATTATTTTCTCTGTTTTATATATAAGAAAACTGAGGCACAGACGGGTTCCTTACCAAGAAACCAGTGGAACTGGGATTTAAACTCAAGTAGCCTGGCCCCAGAGTTCATACTCTAACCAATAAACTCTACGATGTCTAGTAGACAAAATAAGATCTATAAAAAAAGTAATCATTACAAAAGAGATTTTGCTGTTTCAGACAAGAGGAGCTTTTTGGGCAGAGGCTAAGTGAAATTTAATAGATTTCTCGGTATTTTTTGCCTCCAATTCTTTGTTTTCCATATCCACCTTACTGTCAGGGTCATTTCCTAACATCGGTAGTGTCCCCTTACTTATTATTAAACTTTAAACTTGTTATCTAGAGATACAAGGCTCTCTAATATGTTGATTCTTTTTTGATTTCTTCAGTCTTCTACCTTATTACTCTCCTACTTGAAATCTGCTCCAGAAAACAAACTCATTATTTTTCAAATATCTTAAAAATTTATCGTTTGCTTCCTCTGAGCTTTAATGCGATTGAATATCTGATTGGGTTGTGCTTCACAATCCTGTCCCTTCATTACATTATTTAAATCCTACGTGAAGATAAAGACTATACTCATCTTTTTTGTAAAACATAAAAAAGACTATTATAGTCTGAAATGATCTCTGAATTTCTTCTGTTTAAATATTTCAGTCATTTGGTATTGGATCATTCATACCATTTGCAAACTCATTCTCACCACCTTTTTCTTTTTTTTTTAAATTCAACTGCCATTAACCAATAGGGAGAATTCAGAAGTCCTTCTGGGCTGTGATGAAATCTAAGAATAGTCTTGCCTATAAATCATTTCCACAGAGATTTAAGTGAAACACTTCAACTGCACTCCATGGCCCCTTAGTTGATGGCTCTATCTAAAAGTTCTGTCTGAACTCATAATTGTACTGTTTTTTCCGTTTGTTGATCCACTGGTTTGAATGCTACTTCTGAATCCCAGCTATTCTCCACCATGGAAAGGAGTGAGATAGTCTACTACTGAAATTGGTGCCGTTGACTTTGAGTCCATGGGTAATCTCCAATGCCAGAACCTAAAGATGTCCTTAAAGTGGTATTTCCTTGCCTCGACAGCAAGGGTTTGGTTTTTTTTTTAATTTTTAGGGTTCCTCTTCCTTGACCTTTTTATTTGGCCTGTTCAGAATCCTGTTCTTTTTCCCTGGTACAATAATCCTCACAAAGTTCTCTGGTGATATCTGTTACTACTGGTAATGTTAGTGATAGGAGTCCATGGGTAGCGCAAACAGCTAAGCACTCTACTATTAGCTGAAAGATTGGAGGTTTGAACCCACCCAGAGGCACCTAGGAAGACAGGCCTGGTGATCTGCTTCTGAAAGGGCACAGCCTTGAAAACTCTATGGAGCAGTTCTATTCTACACACATGGGGTTGCCATGAGTTGGAATTGACATGATGGCAACTATTAACAACCATATTAGTATACAACATTTATTGAAGGCTTATTTAGTTCCTAACACTGTTCTATGTACTTAAATATCCTTATCTCCACAACCGTATTTTAAGTAAATTATTATTAATGTCCTCATTTTACAGATTTGGAACTTGAAGCATAAAGGAAGTGTATAACTTGCCCAAGTTCTCATAGTAACTCGGTGAACTTGGATTTAAATCAGGGTAGTCTG
>NW_004443939.1:34317311-34319516 GCF_000243295.1 Trichechus manatus latirostris | reverse complement strand
TTACAGATTTGGAACTTGAAGCATAAAGGAAGTGTATAACTTGCCCAAGTTCTCATAGTAACTCGGTGAACTTGGATTTAAATCAGGGTAGTCTGAGTCAAGAGCCCAAGTTCTTAATTCTAAGCTTTACTGACTCCCCCCAAATCAATTTTACCATTGGTTGCCAAGCTTGCTTTATTGCAAGTCCCATCACATTAGCCAAGACCTCAGTCCATAGCACCTGGACAGACTGAACAGGAGGAGCTTTGAGTCCAATTTTACCTTCACTTTCTATTCATTTATTTAAAAATTTGGTTTTTAGAGGTGAGTTTGATACCAGATTTTATTTTGAAGCTTTACAAATGACTTTCTTTTACTTCCTTACTTTAGGGAAGTCACATACTACTGTATGTGTTTGATTCTAAGTCTGGACCCAGAATAGTACTACTTTATCCTTTGGATCATGTCTATTCAATATATACTCCTTAAACTGAAACCAAACTGTTGCCTTCGAGTTGATTCCAACTCATAGCGACCCTATAGGACAGAGTAGAACTGTCCCATAGGGTTTCCAAGAAAGAGCTGGTGGATTCAAGCTGCCGACCTTTTGGTTAGCAGCTGAGTGCTTAACCTCTACACCGCCAGGGCTCCGTATACTCCTGCTAAAAACTTGTTGTCGTCAAGTCGATTCTGACTCATAGTGACCCTATATGACAGAGTAGAACCGCCCCATAGTGTTTCCAAGGAGCAGCTGGTGGATTCAAACTGCTGACCTTTTGGTTAGCAGCCTTAGATCTTAACCACTGTGCCAGTATACTCCTTAGTCAAAGTGAAAATCTACTCTTATCTCAGTTCCACAAGAACGAGTTTAACATAAGATGTAGCTATCTTTCAAAGTTAAATGTAAAATCTTGAAAAAATAAAATTCACATAACTCTGGGCCACCTTGATCCCTGCCTCTGCCTGTCCACACCCCCAATAACCAACCAACCAACCAACAAATACTTCCCCCCCACCCTGCCATGTACCTCAATCTACTCTTATGTCAGTTCTACAAGATAGAGTTTAACATAAGATGCAGCTACCTTTCAAAGTTAGGTGTAAAATCTTGCAAAAATAGAATTCATATAACTCTGGGCCACCTTGATTCCTGCTTCTGCCCATCAACACCCCTAATATAAACAAAAAAATACACCTCCCCCCACCATGTACCTCCAGAAGCATCAAAAGGTAATGATTTTTTGTGGTGGATTTTCCTACAATTGGCCCAGGGGTTTTACTAACACATCAACAGAAAACACTGTTTCTCTCATCTTTTTTCAGGCTGCTGAAGCACACGCAGCTCCTGGAAGTGTTATCAGGCCCCACATTCTGACTGTTCTCTTCAAGAGACTAGCTCTTGGAATTTTCATGAATAAAATAATCTACCATGTTTCACTGGGATAGGAGAAGTATAGGGTGCTGTGGGACCCAAACTTAGGCTTGGGAGCTCAGGAAAAGTAGCCATGGCAAATGACATTCCAGCTAAGACTTGAAGGAAGAATAGGAGTTTGCCAGGTAAAGTAAAGAGAAGGAGGTAGGAGATGATATGGGAGAAGGAATGCAGAGTTTGGAAAAGTCCCCTCTCCATTCAAAACCCTGATATGTAACCCCCAAAGAAGAGAAAGTATTTCCCTGTGGAAACATGTATATGAAAGCTTTTCTTTTAGAATCTTAGGGCAAGAAGAAACTTGAAGGAACATTCTAAAGCAGCAGTCTTCTAGGCTGAATTATGTCTTTGAAATTGTATGCAAAACACATGGACTACTTTTAATGATATAAATCTTACTGTTCTTTCATAACCTTAAACTGAATATGTTGGCATTAATTCTTGGAGTCCTGGTGGTGCAGTGGTTAAGAGCTTGGCTGCTAACCAAAAGTTCAGCAGTTTGAATCTACCAGTCACTCCTTGGAAACCCTGTGGGGCTGTTCTACTCTGTCCGATAGGGTTGCTATGAGTTGGAATTGACTTATGTACTTAACAGCTCATTAGTCTTTCTGTTGTTAATTATCCAGTTGGTATATTGTCCAGATTTTTTACTTTCTGCTGCCCCTTTCTGCTACTTTTCTCCTTTCTGCTACTTTACTTTGGGCCATTACAGATTTGGAACTTGAAGCATAAAGGAAGTGTATAACTTGCCCAAGTTCTCATAGTAACTCGGTGAACTTGGATTTAAATCAGGGTAG
>NW_004443939.1:34294393-34317211 GCF_000243295.1 Trichechus manatus latirostris | reverse complement strand
CAGGAGGAGCTTTGAGTCCAATTTTACCTTCACTTTCTATTCATTTATTTAAAAATTTGGTTTTTAGAGGTGAGTTTGATACCAGATTTTATTTTATTTTATGTATTTATTACTATGAGAACTTGGGCAAGTTATACACTTCCTTTATGCTTCAAGTTCCAAATCTGTAAAATGAGGACATTAATAATAATTTACTTAAAATACGGTTGTGGAGATAAGGATATTTAAGTACATAGAACAGTGTTAGGAACTAAATAAGCCTTCAATAAATGTTGTATACTAATATGGTTGTTAATAGTTGCCATCATGTCAATTCCAACTCATGGCAACCCCATGTGTGTAGAATAGAACTGCTCCATAGAGTTTTCAAGGCTGTGCCCTTTCAGAAGCAGATCACCAGGCCTGTCTTCCTAGGTGCCTCTGGGTGGGTTCAAACCTCCAATCTTTCAGCTAATAGTAGAGTGCTTAGCTGTTTGCGCTACCCATGGACTCCTATCACTAACATTACCAGTAGTAACAGATATCACCAGAGAACTTTGTGAGGATTATTGTACCAGGGAAAAAGAACAGGATTCTGAACAGGCCAAATAAAAAGGTCAAGGAAGAGGAACCCTAAAAATTAAAAAAAAAACCAAACCCTTGCTGTCGAGGCAAGGAAATACCACTTTAAGGACATCTTTAGGTTCTGGCATTGGAGATTACCCATGGACTCAAAGTCAACGGCACCAATTTCAGTAGTAGACTATCTCACTCCTTTCCATGGTGGAGAATAGCTGGGATTCAGAAGTAGCATTCAAACCAGTGGATCAACAAACGGAAAAAACAGTACAATTATGAGTTCAGACAGAACTTTTAGATAGAGCCATTTAACTAAGGTATTACTATTTCTTGAATGATAATATTTACTCTTTGTTAATAATAAAAACAATATTCTATTTAGACCTGAACATCTCAGAACACAGAAGAAAGTTTCTATTTCAATCTACTCATTTGATATTATTCCGTTTAAGAAAACCTCTCATCCACTGATCACGTGCTGTATTTTTAGAACCATGTTTCCCTTGAAAGAAATAAATAAGTGCAGCCTTTCTACAAAAACAAAAAACAGAAAAACTTTTTGAGTTTCTAAAGCATTTACAAAAATTCCAAAGATATCAAATATCCACAGAAGGTTGAAAATGGAGTCTTTGAATTTCCCTTTGGGAAGCACATTTCTTCAGGCAAATATTTTCCTTAATCTTTTTTTCTTTCTCAAAATCTACTCTTTTATCTCTGAGGGTTAAGTGAATTGGTTTATGTAAAATGAGACTTGAACCATCACCAAGTCTCCCAAACTTTCCCCTTGAGGTTTAAAAGAGTTTCATTTACACTAGGGAAATAAGTCTGTCTTTCTGTCTGTCTGTCTCTCTTTCTAGTGGGGGTGGTAAGGGTGATGAGGTGTTTCCTGATTTGGTCTATGATAGTAAATTTTTTTTTAATATGTGTATATATGTATATATATATATAGAGAGAGAGAGAATGCGCTACCACCTGTTTGGAATAAGCTGAGTGCGCTGAAGGGAGGACACTGCCTTTTGGATTCCAGCAGGGCAGTGCTTGTTGAGACAGCGTAACTTCTAGAGTATAAAAGCTGTACTCTAGGGATATCATGGACATAATTACATCTGAAAGTGTTTTGAAATTGTTGGTCAAAATCAAGAGGTTAACCTAAATTCTTCTAGTACAGTGAAGCCACAAATCAAGTTGCAGCAACTTTTTAATTCTTTTCCAGGATCATTACTGATGTAAAGGTAAATATAGCTTCCTACAAAACCTAAATGCTTGTAATACCTAACTTTTGAGAAATTAGCTCAGTATTTTGTGAATACTTTAATATAGAGTAACTCCATTTTTTAGGAGGTGTTGGGAATCCATCCTGTTAGCTACTCATAGTTGGCAACATTAAAGGCTTTAAAGAAAATAATGTATGAATTGGATGTTGTTTTTTTTTAATATAAAGATTAATTTCCTCATTTGCATTACTTATATATCTTTCAACCATTCATAGTTACTTCAAATGCATGAGGTCATTTCTATTTTCCTTTATTGGATTGTTGCTAGGTAAGTGATATAGCTGGTTGCCATTTTTAATGAATATGAGGTCATGTCTGTTTCCATGCCAACAGATCCTCTTGGGAGAGTATATTCAGCAAAAGCCAGGAGGTGGTGTCTCCTTTGCAGCTCCAGTGTTGCCAGCGCCTGGTTGAGCTTTGTAAACAGTGCCTGCTGGTGGTTTACAAATATGCAACTGACACAAGAGGATCACTCTCAGGCATGGGTCCTGACTGGGGTAGTTCCAGGTACTTGCTTATATTTCCTAGCCCCTGTGAGTCTTACATAAAGTAATGCCACAATACTGTTTGAAATTGAGAGTTTCTTTTTGCGTACACGGCTAGAGGAAAAGTTAAAGACTGAAAATTTGTACATGCAATTATCTACAAATATTTTTAATTAGCACAGTTGTAACTTTAAAGAAATGAACATGGACAGTAATCACAAATCTAACTGATAGAAATAGGAATAACTTACATGAAAATGAGATTATTTGGCTTATATAGTTTTGCTTTCAAAAACCAAGTAAAAGCATCCAAAAATATGACAATAAGTTTAACCTTTTTTTTCCTCCAGTGAGGATATTTAAACATTTATCCTTGAGTCTTTTATAGTCTGGGAAATGCTTTGTTTATTTTTTTATTCTTCAGTACCCCTCTACTATGTCCTCATTCCCAAATGAATCTGTAGGTGCTGACTTTTGCCAAGTTATATTTAAAAATTGAGTTTCATAAATGTTGTCCAGTTAAAATAGGTAGTTTTCAAAAAGCATGAAAAGTAATATGTTTTTAAGTTGCAAAAATACACAAAGTACACTTTAGAAGAAGTACATTTTAGCATTTTTCAAGGCAAGTGTAGTAGTGTCCATCAGAATTAAAGATGAATATGTGGCTTTATTTTTAATAAGTCTCAGTTGGAATACTACTCAAAATAGAAGATGGTAAACTGTGGCTAAGGAGCCCTGGTGGTGTAGTGGTTAAAGTGCTCAGCTGCTAACCAATAGGTCGGCGGTTCAAACCCACCAGCCACTCCGCAGGAGAAAGATGTAGCAGTCTGCTTCCATAAAGATTTACAGCCTTGGAAACCCTGTGGGGCAGTTCTACTCTGTCCTATAGGGTTGCTGTGAGTTGGAATTGACTCAACAGCAATGGGTTTGGCTTTGGTTATTTAAACCATGACTTTGAGAAAATAAGTGACAAAAGTATAGGATTCAACATAATAAACAAATGGCAAATGGAACCACCATAGCTTGGATTTTCTTTTTGAAACCCCGAGAAATTAATCTGTCTATTCAAAAGATCTCAGGCAGTATAACAAAGTTAACTAACTACAAAAGTGACCTACAATAGCAGAATGGCTCAGAATATTTTTCACAAAAAATTATTGAGAAATGTATTTTAAATCTTTGTTCCTCTTGGATGTTGTCATTGTATGGTTACAGGACCTTTAACCTATTTTAACTCTCCTCCTGGAAACAGAAGCCGATTGGTCACAGCAGTGATAGAGGTAAAGTTAGCCTTAACACTTAAAATATGTAGATATGAAAGTTATATTCTACAGTTTTAATGATTTGACTGAAGGAAATTATTGAAGTAAAACATCACTTTCATTAATATTTTCATACTATTTCAAAGATGGATAGCCATTTTGGGGACATTACAACATATAAATGGAGAGCCTTCTTTTTCCAGGGGTGGTACTCTGAGAGCATAGTCAAGAAAACTTTACATTTGAGGCTAGGAAGAATGATTTCAGATTCTCTAATGTCACCCCAGAAACCCTCGTGGCATAGTGGTTAAGAGGTTAAGAATCCCCCAGGCGCTCCTTGGAAACCCTATGGGGCAGTGCTACTCTGTCCTGTAGGGCCTCTATGACTCGGAATCAACTCTACGGCAACGGATTTAACGTAACCCCTACAACTCCAGATTTCATAGCCCAGCTTCTGTTAAGGGATTGTGTAGCTTTTGTGGGCGGGTGAATAGGATGTCTTTCTGGTTGCTCTGGAGGAAGAAGTTAATTGCTTCGGGCCTTTTTATTGTCTTTCCCTTCTGGTGGTCAGAAGAGATATGATTCCTGGCCCTTGAATCTTGAGCTCTGAACTTCTGATAAATGCCCAGTATGACCCCAGTATTGTGATTATAAGCACTTTCCTGCCCAAGTTCTGAACGATTTGAGAGAGAAATGCAGGAGTCAAACAGAGATGGTCATCAAAATGTAGCCTCATTACTGATAAATGCTAGATTGGGGGATATGGAGTATATGTGAGCCACATGAGTTTTCTAATATTAAATTTCAGAATTAAACTTACCACCTAGCCAGTGGCAGAGCTGGACCAACTCAGACCTCCCAGTACCACTACCCCCAGTAAGGTCTATCTCCTTTAGCACTGGCAGAAGAGCAAATAAGAATACATCATCCTTGGCGGTGCAGTGGTTAAGAGCTCGGCTGTTAACCAAAAGGTCAGCAGTTCCAATCCACCAGCTGCTCCTTGGAAACCCTATGGGGCAGATCTACTCTGTCCTCTAGGGTCACTATGAGTTGGAATCAACTCGACAGCAACAGGTATCCCTGAAGATAGGCAGACCCAAAAAGGGAGAGGGGCTGAGACACATATGCCTGGTTCCTTCTTTTAAACCCACTCACTTCTGGTAGGAGGTCAGAAAGTTTACGTAGTGGAAGTTCTTCTGCGTGAAAACACAAGGAGGAGAGGGAAAGAAACATTTTTCACTAACATCCAGCACTAAAACCCAAGTCAAGGTCACATTAATTTAAAACATGGACAAAGTGGCCATATGTTCTTCCCCTCAAAGATAAGTAGGGGAACCTATAGCATTTTACTTTGTATGCAGAAGTTGATTAATTTAATATTTATTAACGGATCTATAAATTTAATTCATGAGTTATACCTAATATAAATGGAAACCAGGAGACACATCCTTGGCTAATTTTCTGTAAAATTAAAAGAGAAGAAAATAGAGCTAACATCAATCAGGCTTATGGAGCATGTTTATCTTGGCCAAAGATCTGTGGGCCAAATGTTAAGAAGTTTTAAAGAGTGTATGGCATCTAATACATGCAGAGAGTGGCCTTCAACCTTGCAGGTTCAGAAAACTGATAATTTAGTAAGCACACCAAGTGAATAGCCATTTCTCAGAGGTAAATTTGTAATAACTAAGCAAACAAAATTACTATATAAGCCCAAATCGCCAATTTAGAAATATATATATGAATAAAACCCCAGGATACTAGAGTTCTTGGGACCAGCTCTGTATTTCACTGTAACTAGGCTTATGTTGGAAGCTTGAGATCTCCAACCACTTTTCAGCCTCTGCAGCTCTGTGTTCCTATCTTTCATGTACTGAGCTCATTTCACAAAGGATTGCTTGACTCATTTCACATGAACTCATTTCACAGAGGAGTTTTTGACTAAAGGCATTTTTAAAAACCTCAGAGTTAGAACTTCTACTTTTGGTAATAGAGCACTAGGTATTTGGACAAATCTCTCTGATGACAACCTGAAAAACTGGACAATATACCAAAACATTTGCTTGATGACATCAGACAGTTAACAATGTACTTGTTAGTGAGTACTTGTTAGTACTGAGTAGTGCTTTTGACAGCTTCATGGGCCTAGGGGAAAAATTAGGAGTCCAGGGCCTGCCAAGATGGGGGTGTTGGTAAACACCCTAGATTCCTAGGAAAAACAATGTTCCAGATGTTTTGCAAAGCAAAAAAATAGACAAAAGATATTTTAATGTACATATTTCAGAAAAAAAATCAGTACAGATATAGAAAATTTTAACAATTTGATTAATAGACTTAATTAATTGTCATATATAGAAGTGACTCTAGGAACTTCAGAATACAGTACACCAAGCACAGTAGGAATTTCTACAAAAATCAAATAGTGGACTAATAAAACAAATTTAAACAAATTTCAGATTGGAATCTTACAGAGTATTTTTTCTGACCATAATGTCACTAAGCTAGAAAACAATAGTAAAATTTAACCAAAAAATCCATACTTTGGAACATTAAGAAATACACTTTTAAATAGCCCATAAATTAGAAGAAAGCATAATGTACATAAAAAAATATTTTGAGCTGAATGATAAGAAAAATGTTATAAATAAAAACTTGTAAATTGTAGGTAAATCAATATTATAAGGATAATTATAGTCTTAAATTAATATATCAGGAAAGAGGAAGAATTAAATAAGTAAAAATTAAATAACCATCTTGAGAAGTGACAATAAAATAAACCCAAAGCAAATAGAAAAAAGAAATGATAACAGTGAGAGCAGAAATTAATCACATAAATAATTCAAACATAGAATAAGGATTCAACATAGCCAAAAGTAGATTTTTGAAAAGACTAATAAAACTGATAAACAACTGTCAGACTGATCAAGAACATAAAAGAAAAGGCACAAATACTTAACATCAAGAACAAAAAGGGAAACATTAGTACAGATCCTACAATCGTTCAACTGTTGATAATAAAATATTATGAACAATTTCATGTTGATAAATTTCATGATTTAGATGAAGTTAACAAATTTCTATAAAACCACATAGTGACAAGAAGAAATAGAAAATCCTAAATAGTCACAACAACCGAAGAATTAAAAGCCCCTCGCAAAGAAAACTCCCGGTTCACAAGATTTCACTGGCTGATTCTAACAATTGTAAACAAACCAATCCAGAGAACAGAAAAGGAAGGAACACTCTGTAACCTGTTATTTTGAGGCCACAATCACTTTGCTACCAAAACGTGACCAGGACATTATGGCAAAGGAAAATGATAGCTCAATCTCACTCCTAAACATAGATGCAAAAACCCTAAAGAAAATATTAGCAAAATGAACCTAGTAATATTAAATAGGATAATATATCATGACCAACTTCTATTTTTTGTAGGAATTTAAGAGTGCAATAACATTAAAAAATGATCAATGTAATGTGCTACAGTAATAGAATAAAAGATAATTTCAAAAGATACAGATAAATTACTTGACAAAATTTAATATACAGTCATGCTTAAAAAATACTTAGCAAGCTAAAAACAAAAGGGAACTTCCTCAATCTAATAACAGGTAACTACAAGAAACTTACAGCAATCATACTTAATGGTGAAAAATTGAAAGCTTTCCTTTTGAGATCGGGAAAAAGACAAGATTACCTGCTACCACCACTTCTATTCAGCATTGTGCTCGAGGTCCTAGTCGATCTAAAGAGACAAACAAAGGAAATGAAAGACATTAGGTTTGAAAGAAAGAATTAAGATTTATTACTAGTGGCTATGACTGTGTTCACAGAAATTTAAATAAATCTATAAATGTATTAAGTTAAACAATGTTTATAAAATAAAGATTAATCTAAGAAAATCAATTGTATTTTTCTATATCAGCAACAAACAGCTAGAATATAAAATTTTAGATAAGATACTATTTTGCAGTAATACCCCAAAATAACAAATTCCTAGGAATAAATCTAACAAAAAATGTGCAAGACATTTATGCAGGAAGATGTAAAAAATAGAAAGATGTACCTTACTCATGCATTGGAATCAATATTATAAAGATGTCAGTTCTTTTCAAATAGTTCTATACATGCATAAATTCAATGTAATCCTAAAGTAAATTCCAACTAATTTTCTTTTTTGTGGGGGAGAGGGGAACACTTGATATTTATAATATTTATACAGAAAAGCAAAGGACCAAAATTAGATAAGACAATCTTGCAATTGTATTGCATAAGATGGTAGAACTTATTAACTACAGTGTATTAAGACTTATAATAAAGGTAAAGTAATTTAAGACAGTGTAATATTGGTGAAAGAATCGACAAATGGACTGATTGAACCATTCAGAAAAGATATAAACCCAGGCATAGGTGGAGACTTGTTATGATAAAAGGGGGTACACTTGATTTATGACAAATGAGAAAAGGATGTTCTTTTCAAGAAAAGTACTAGGACAATTCTCAAAAAAAAAGAAAGAAAAGAATCTTGACCCTACCTATTCGATGTACAAAAATCATTTCAAGGTGAATTGACTATATAAATGTGAAAGGCAAAACTACAGATTTCAGAAGATAATATAGGAGAATATTTTTCATGCAAAGTTTAAAAAATATGACAAAAAATGCTAATCATAAAGGAAAAGATGAATAAATTTGACTATTAAAATTAAAAACATGTTCATCAGAAGGCCCCATCAAGAGGATGAAAACACAAACCACAGAATGGAAGAAAGTATTTGCAAGACATGTAACCTATAAAAGACTCTTATACAGATTATATAAGAACTGCAGATTTCTAAGAAAACAAACAACAGACCACTCAATAGAAAAATGGAGAAGATACTTAAAGAGGTTCTTTACAAAGAGGAAAAAATAAATAAACATTAAAAAAATCTTTAATAATCAACAGAAATGTATGAGCATGTGCACTAAGACATCCATACAATGATCATAGTAACATTTATTCATAATAGCTAAAATTTGGAAACAACTCAAATATCCATTGAAAGAAGGATGGACACATTTTTTGTATAGTCATACAATGGAATATTATACAGCACTGAAAGTAAACAAACTGCACCTCACATAGCAACATGCATGAATCTCACCAACATGAAATTGAGCAAAAGAAGCCAGACACAAAAGAAAATATACCTATTTATTTAAAAATAAAAAACAGGAAAAGCTACAGTGTTTAAGGAATGTATCCTTAGGTGGTAAAACAGGCAAGTAATTACCGTAAAAGAATAGTGGCTAACTTTATGGGGAGGGAGGGTGTTGTGATACAGGGCTCTGGGGTGCTAGGAATGCTCAATTTCTTAACCTGGGTGGCAGCTATCCAAGTAAATCACTTTATCATATTCATTAAGCTGTACATTTAACATTTTATGTGCTTTTCTGAATGTGTATTGTATTTTATAAGTAAAAACTTCTAAAAACTGAGTTAATATGTGCTTTCATTTATGGCCTTAGACTAAGCTAGCTTGATACATCTATCTCAGAACAGTGATGGTCTTGCTAGTGAGACTGATGTTCATAAAACATAAAACATAAATAACATTTCACCCAGGTGCACTGTTTCATTGGTGTATAGCTCCATACTCTTAAGTCAGGCATGGCAGAACTTATTGGACTATTTTCACAGTTGAGAAAATTGAGACCAGAAGAGGTTAAGTGGACTGTCCAAATCCACACTGCTAGCATGTGGCAGAGCTGGGACTTGAAACCAGGTCTTTTTGTTGTCGTTGCCAAAATCAAAGTTAAAAGCACAGTACACATATTGTGATGAACTTTATTTACCTTGTGTTCCCCAAACCAGGAAGCTGAATTTATTCTGGGGGGGATTAAGGGTTCTGGTCTTACTCCAGGAAGATCCCAGAAGGTGTGTGTAGCTTAAATTTTCGAGGCTAATTCCCCACCAGTAGAAATGCTTCATGTTCTCTATCCCTCCATGGTCAACCATAAGTTGGTACATGACAGACCAACCAATTCTCCACCAATCAAGAATTAAGAAAAATTCATGTTTTATGTCTATATGATGGATACATGAAGATGTAGACACCTAGCCTCAGAGATGAGAGTTGTGCGAAGAGAATGGAGATAGGACAGTCTGAGATATTTCTCCCTGACATGTGACTGTGAGTTAGCTACTTTTGTATATGAAGAGTAAGCTAGGATAAAAATAAAACTGTAAACTTCTCACAGTTTCTGGTGCTTTACACAAACTCTTTAGATATAGTCTATAAATCCAGTTCCTAGACATATCCTTTCTGCTTAAAAAAATCAAATTGTATTATTTAACTTTATTGCAAAGAACATTTCAGAAATAATCTTTGATATTTAGCTAGTGTGGTTTCTCCCAAGAGATATTAATGGCGATATTAAGGCAAATAATCCATTGTGGTTCCCTGTAATGCTTTAAAATATCCCACAGCCCTTGCTTTAAGAAAGGAAAGTGTTTCTTCTGGTGTGATTTCATATGCCTTTTTTAGTTCATACTGAACCTCTTTCTTTTTAAATCTTAAAAGATGTTTCATTTTAGCCTTTCCTGCTTCTATTAAAAAGTTTAGATTTGTGGAATATATAGTAGTTTTATACTTTCTAGGTTATTTTATACTTTATATTTCTGGAAAAAATCATTGTATACATTAGTTTTAAAATTGGGATTTATATACAGCATTGATAATATAGTATAGTGGTTAGGAGCATTGATTCTGGAGCTAGCCTGCATGAATTTGAATTCTGGCTCTGCAACTTACTAGCTTTGTGACCATGGGCAAGTTATTTGACCTCTGTCTTACTCAATTTAAGGGGCTCTGGTGATGCAATGGCAAAGCGCTCAGCTGCTCACTGAAAGGTCAGTGGATTGAACCCACGCAGTGGCTCCACGGGAGAAAAGACCTGGCAATCTGCTACTGTAAAGACTACAGCCTAGGAAACCCTATGGGGGAGTTCTACTCTTATCACATGGGTTTGTTATGAATTAGAATCAACTCTACAGCACACAACAATGCATGCCTCAGTTTATTCATTTGTAAAATGGAACTAACAATACCTACTGTATAGAATTGTTATGAGAACTCAATGAGTTAATATTTGTAAAACAATTAGAATGTTCTGGGGCACATATTTGTTAAATAATTGAGAATTTGTTAGCTGTGGTCCTGGACTTTGTGCTTTTATTTTTTCATCTGTCACATGGGGATCTTTAACTCGTAGGATATGTGAATGTTATTGTAGTGACAATAACGATTATTGCTTGGAAATTCTTTGAACGAAAGTTGGTTGAAATTATTATTTATTATGATAATTATCAGTATAATCATAATGCATTTTCCACAGAAGGTAGAGTAACTTTCAACCAATACAAAATAGTGGGTTTTGATGAAACACGTCATTTTCTTTTGTACCTTTGCCCTAGATAGGATGGGTAGCCTTTTCATGGCAGAAGATACCAGATTAATCATCATGACTACACCAGCTCTTGACATAATAATTAATCCATATAAATTACCCAAGTGATATTAAGAAAATAATTTATATAATCTGTGATGTGAGAAATCAATTGTTTCATTATTCATCACCCATTATGCAATTTTGATTTAACTTACTTTGTTGTATATTATTTTACTGCTTTATTAACTTAATGATTTGAGCAATTATTTATAGTTTGTGATATCAGATAATAGATTTAAAGGCTATTATAATTCATGATGAAATTATATTTATGGATATTATGGAAAATCTTCCATTTTAATCTGACTGCTATATGCAATTTGATTATAATGATTTATTATTCTTTCTCTAAAATTTGTATAACACAACAATAAATGTAATTTTCCCATGGTATATGAGTCGGAATCGACTTGATGGCAAGGGGTTTGGTTTGGTGGTTTTTTATAGAGGTATAATAGTCATCAATACTATTTAGTATAGAACAAGTAACTTGTGTAGGACAGTGCTCCGGCCCTCACTTTCTTTGTGTATCTATGGAAGTATACTACTGACGCTGAAGAATTCTAATTCCAAGTGAAGAAAATAAAATAAAAAATTTGATGCCCTACGATTGTTTATTTTTCCAAGACAACTGCTAATCGTAAATCCTCTTTTGTTACTACTTCTGCTTTTGGAAATTCTTCATAAGTTTCTTTGACCTAACTTTGTATCATGTCCTTCTCATCATTACTAGGACTAACACTTTTAATAGTAATATTTATTTGCATTTGCTTATGACGGTTTCCCTGACCATTTCTCTCTAGACATACAGATTGAACTGGGCTAATGTTAATTAAGACTTTCCCATAGGGAAACAGATTATACAGGTTCACAACTTATTTACATTTTGGAAATGTAAAAAAATAAAATAAAAAGTAACATCATTTATTGGCAAATGTACCTAAATTGACATGAAGTTTTTTATAATCTATCCTAGTTAGTGTGAATATTCATACATTTTGTTATAGAAATACTAATGATTTGTTTACAGGATGCTGCCCTGAGACCCTGATGAGAGTGTTATATAATACACACTATATGTACTATATTATCTTTCTAAAATCTGGGAAAATCATTTGGCGCAAGGGTTACATGCAGTCTGTAATCACGTTTGTTGCTTATGGTGATACGTAATTATAACTACCATGTGAACTAAGAATATAAAATTTATACTCCAGTTATGAATGTTAATCTTCAACTTTTTCTTTTAGATTACCTCTAATCATAATACATCAATGAAATAATATTATAGTCAATGATTCCAACATCCCTGAAACAAACAATTATTGTTATTGTGGGTAGCCAAATTCTCACATCACATGTTTTTAAGAAATATTTCAGCTGGCTCCACAAGTTACTTACACGTATTAATGAAGAATTTCAAATTATCATCAGCCAGATAAATTTTCATAGATTTGAGTTAATGGCTCTTTATGGGATGTCTTGAGATACTAATATACATTGCATCTGTATTCAACCCTTTGAGTGAGACTTTATGACCCCACTTCTGGTGGAGGAAGAATTTTGTGCAGATTGCATTGTTTCCATAGTATCTTTTCTCATGTAGCATATGTAGATTACTAATGCCATAACTCTTTAGTGAGAGATGTTAATGCTAACTTGTTTGTTAAAAACTAATTTTTTAACTATCGTTTTTAGGTATTTACTACCAGGAAGTACACAATTCTTCATGAGAACACCAACCTACAACTGGAAATACAGTTCACCTGGAATGACTCGCTCCAATGTTTTGTTTACACCCCGATATGGCCATTTATGAAACAGAAAGGAAGATCACCATGGGTTATGCATAATGGCAATTCATTTTCTTTTCCAAGTTAAACATTCAAAGAAAGTGACCATTAAGTGCTGTTTTATGTATATATGACATATATATGTGAAAATATATACATACAGGCACTGAAATAACAGATATATTTATTATAATATATGAACAAAAAATTAACTGAGAACTGAATATGAGTTTTAACCTTTCTGCAAATGTAATAAACCATGTTAAAATTGTTTACACAAATATGTGAATGTCTAGAATTTGCTAGGTTTATAATTAATTCCTTCCTTCTAGAAATGTTATTTTTGTTGCAGAGTATATAAAACCGAATTGATCCTGAAGATCCCATTACAGTGTTAAATTATTTTCTAGGTAACATGCCTTTTGACTTAAACATTAATAGTACAATACCTTATTAATTCTCTTATAATAGTAGCCATTTAAAGTGAAAAAAAAATTTAGAAGCCAGATGTGGCTTGATGATAGAATTACATATAAAATGGGTTTATTATTTCTATAACACACTATAAAGTACAATAAAAATCCCAGCCTAATTCTCCAACATCTTTACTCCTCTATGTCAAAATTTAGGTACTTGTGATAATGTACATTTTCAGTAAGGATCTAGTAAGATCATATTATGGTCTAAAATGGAAGACAATCTATTGGGTTAAAAATAAACACAACACAAACTAGATTTTATTTTTACTTTTCACTGGGAGTCATATAAAGAACAAAAATGATAGTAATGACAAAATATTTCTATATGAATTTTGTGTCTTATACTAGCCGTTTTTATTTGGAAAGTATATCTTCAGTGAGTACATATGGTCAAATACAATTTCTTCTGTTCTGCAAAAGAAGACCTGACATTTCAAACTCATCTCAGTGCTAAAGGATAATGTTTCACACTTACTGAATAAGTCTCTCAGTTCTGAGGCCAACTCACACTGCAAGGTCTAATACTGTAGTTTCGCACTGCACCATAGAAAATAATCTAAATGATTGTGAATAGAAGATTCTGATTACTAGATAGTACTAGTCATCCATGTACCACTGAGGAATTTTTTTTAATCAAAGCAGAGTATTAAGTTTTCTTCTTGACCAAAGTTATTATGTATAAGTTTCAAATCAGTTTACTTCCTTTTCTTGCTTACAGTATCAGAAACAGTGAGTGAGCTCTCAGTTTTCTGTAAAAATATAAACAGGACTATCATTGATATTAAAATTCTAAGAAAGTATAATTCATTTAAATTTTAGCAATTCATTTAAACTTGTTCCCCCAACAGTTTTATTTTCTCACGGATTCAGATTATTTGCCAAGCTTATGGATGTTTTACTTCCATTTACTATACTAAAAGCAATTTCCAGTAAATTCAAGAAATGGTCCCTAAGCACAAGAAGAACTGAGAGAAGCAAACTGGGCTAGTTTAAGTCATACGCAGGGTAACTGGCAACCCCAAGTTGTAAGTTAGCTGTATTTTGCTTTTAAAGCCATATTCTGAGACTATGTTAGGCTGAAATAGTTTGTTCCATAAATTATTCTACCTACTTGATTCTTCATGACCACCTATCATCCATATTCCAGTAGACACTTCTCCTTGCTGAAAGCATCCCAAAGAAGAATTTGCTATTGTCTTTGTGGCAAAAGAGGATAAGGCTATCAAGGTGAAGAAAATTAGCTCTGAGTGTTTAAGACTTCATTTAGTGAATTCTTTAAATATGTTGTAGATTTCTTAGAATAAATAATGTAAAAATTGGGATATTACAAAATCATTCTAAGAATTTGATCAAGTAAGCCTTCCAATGGAGTATTTTTATTCATTTTTCTTTAAAGTTCACAATTTGGCCACAGATAAGGCACAACTTTAAGCGTCTGGTAGCACTCGGCTGACAACTGAAAGGTTGGTGGTTTGAACTTAACGAAAGACTCCACAGGAAAAAGACCTGGCAGTCTGCTCCCAAAAGATTATAGTCTAGAAAACCACAGGGGTCAGTTCTACTCTGTCACAGGGGGCCTCTGTGAGTTGAAAATGGACTGGAGAGCACCTACCACCAACAGTAAATATTGGTATCAATAACAGTTTGTTGAGCACTCAGTAGTAGTAGTTTAAATCACAAGTGGTTACTTATTTTGCCAGAATGGATACTATTGGAACCTCTGTCCCTAGTTGTTCGTGTTTTATTTACAACAAAAAGAATGTTCAACACAGGGAGAAATATCTCTACCCCAAATAATAAACAAAAACAAAACATCTAAAAACAGGAGTAAATGTATGAAACTACCCAACTAATTGATGCACGCATTTCATTTCTCTAGCTACTTAAGTCTGGCCTTATTCTGAGCACTAGAATTTTATTGCCCACATTTGCTTATTTATACTGATCTAGTTTGATACGATGAAGTTGTAACTAAAGCCGTGTCCTCATTTATGTATAGTATGTGGTATGCTGTGGACTGTGGCTGCTGGAGTGCTTATTGCCTAATGAGCAACTAAGAAGAGAAGACACAGTAATAAAACATGGATGTCTCTAGAGTCCATACATATGTTTTAGAAGTATAAAATATTTCTTTTTATTATAAATATTTTATTCATAGGGTTAAAACGTATCAGGACAAGAGATAGTACGGGTTTGACTCTCCTTTAGGAGAGAAAATAGCTTTATCTGAAAAACTCCAGAAACTACTCATTCTTACCAGGGTTTTTTTAATACGGGAATTTGGTTTACTTACAATAAAAGCATATTTTCTGTTACTGAAAAAAATTTTTCTCTGAATCTACATTGGAATGCTTTCCAGAACTCTGTAAGATAGGAATGATTTCCAGAATCATATAAGAAGCAACCTCTTTATTTTAAATCATCACCTAAGGACATAGTATGAGATTGCAAATTAGTTTCCACTTTAATATCCAGCGTTGTAGATTAGTTACCATTTGCTTTATGTAATCTGTTGAAGGAACTACTGTGATTCATATTTTGATTATTATTACTAGCAACAAATTGCATTTCACTTACATTCAATATATAGAAATGAGGTTATAACAGGATCAAATATGGACATGGCAATGAAGACTTCTGCCTATAACATAGCTGAATAGACATGGTATTCCGTTATATATAAGATGCAAAGATCTACACAAACTTTTTCATATGTCTAAATTAGGTGTAAACACACAAAGTTTCCACCAGTTCCTCTTACATAAAACTAAAATCAAACCAAACTAACCAACAAAATAATATCAACCTTTTTTAAATCTAATATTCACACACAACTAGATCATAGTGGCTTCTGTTAAAGGATTTTGTTTTAATTCTCTTTATAATTTGGAAAGTATAAGCATTTTGTTAGCAAACTTAAAACTTAAGGCATTTTAATATAAATTAATCCAAATTCTTTCTTCTTTAGCATGTCAAAGTCATCCCACTTAGAAATACTCTTTAAAATGTAAACATACATATTATTTGACCTTTTCAAAATACCACAAAATTGAGTTGCATTAACTCCATTATTTCTAGTTTTCTATAAAGTGTTGCTTCATTCTTAAATGTATGTTCTTTTAAAATAATAGAAATACCTCAAGAATGACAGAAAATAATTTCCTTTTCTGTTATGTAATGCTAATATATATTTTGAACATTAGTTAACTTGGTTCTGAGGATTAAAAAATGAAAAGTATAACTATACAGTTAGTTGCGTTCCTGTGACCTGATGATATATTTTTTTAATTTGCTTTTCTCTTTAAATTTAAAAATTCAAGTCTTTATGTAAATATTTTGAACTAATATTTGACTTATGGATAAATGAAAAATTTACTAATATATTAATTAATGATCAAATTTTTTTTTTAGCCTGCTTTGTCTTTTTTTTTTTTTAACTCTTAAGTTCCCTTTGGAGTTTTGACCCCTGCATGGACAAAATCAAGAAAAGAGAAATCTTGCCTTTTAAACATTGGTTTTCTTTGCATTTTATGATTTTGTATTTTTGCCTCAGCAACAATAAAACTTAGATAAAACGTTATTGGATCAAGTTCAGTTTGTCTGAGATTTTTTAAGAACCAAGTTCAAGTCTCTGTTGACTAAAAAGCATTAATTGATGGATCCGTAAGAACCAAGATATGTGGCTACGAATAACAGTTTTGCAACCAGAAGTTGGTATATTAAAATTTTTGCATACTTTAACATTGCTGCTCTTCTTTGGTGGTTTTTTGCCTTGTCAGAAATGGGTGTATGGTATATTAGGAAAGGAAGGACAATTATTCAGGTAACACATTCTGCATTACCTGGGCTATATTAGCTGAGGAATGCCATGTAAAACTTTCATATTATCCCCACCTACTAACTTGAAAGTTATTGGTAAAGACACCATTCAATACAGTAATATATTCTAAATTAGTAGGAAGGCTTATCTTGTAAAAATAGGTAATGCTGATATTTCTTTTTCAAAGGCTGACATTGACAATTCTTGGGCCTGAAACCAGTTGGTCCATACAGTAACTACTGTACATGCTAAAACATTCAAATATTAATGAATTTTCTGAAGATTCTGGGTATGAGGATTAGCTTGAAAGCAATACATTTGCAAACATGACTCATGACTCAGCGGCTCGCCATGTGCTTTACTATCTGTATATAAATGCAAATGTTGTTATAGAAAATATGCTTGCAATGTCAACACAATGTGCAATTAGCATTGTATTGTCACGCTCCAGCATGTGATAATCTGTATGGTGAAATTATTTTAATTACCAGATATGTTACTATAATAAAAAATGTTTAACATAACAATCATACATGTCATCAAATGATTATTTCTGTTTTCTCTCTCTCTCACACACACACACACACACACACACACACACACACACACACACACACGTTTTCAGTAGTAGAAGACATTGGCTCCCAATTACGCTTTCAGGTGATCAGATATATTTTCACAGTAATTTTCTTTTGCTGTTCAGACAGCAACAGCAATATGGGGATAACTTCACCTGTTACTAAAGTCAGGTCAAGTAAACAAAATTGGTGTCAATTCCTATTTTAGTTAGCTGGAAGGCAGAGGGTTCCAAACTTTACAAATGACACTTTTATGTCTTTTTCGTGCATCATGGATTAAAAAAACACTACTACTAATCAGAATTATGTTAAAATCTCATATATGAACTTACATTTTTTTCAGGAACTTTAAATTTTATCATTGTTAAAACAGCATACTAAACTTCAATAAAAAGCATATCTTAGTCTATTGCCATTTATACCCTTATTCCTTAAGATAATTGTATCTAAAGAATTTAGAATTTTTTCCCTAAAAGAAAGGAAGCATGATGGACAAAAACCTTATCATATGATGAGAAATTTAATGCATGTATGCCTTCCTTTTTGGGATTGACAACCAAATGGTATAAATGTTGACTCTTAAAAATATATTTAAAAAAAAACCCTCATTATTGGTTTTACAAAGTGATAAGATTCCATAAAAGGTTTCAAAGTTGAATTTTAGTTTTTTCAGTGAAAAATGAGGCAAATATGGGTAGTTTGGTATCTCTCTATTTTATCAAATAATTTGTAATATATATATAAGTAGATGTATCTTTTTTCATTTAATTAAATGACTGATAATCTTTTTTAAAATTATAAAATAAATCATCCTGAAATAAAGCAAAAATATTTCAAGAGTTAGAAAACTTCATATAGTGCCTGAAAACAAAATGAGCATTCAGTGCTTTTGTAGAGAGTAAGAGAAGAGATCTTCAAACTGTTTGGAGAGAGTTATTTCTTAATAATTACTCATAATGCATGTATAGAGCGTGGCAACAGCAGCGCCCATTGCCATGGTCAGATAAGTTTAGGAAACACTGGATGTAAAAATCAGAATGTGTTTCTCAACTTTCAGGACCTCTCAGTGTATTTAGCATCCTAACATGCATTGAAAGTCTCCAATTCATTCACTAATAAATTAACCAAGGTATTAATTTAATTATCTATTTATCAGATATATAATGGTGATGTAATTATGAACACTGCCAATTTAGTGTTGCACCAGAGAATTTACTTGCACTTGTTACTTGAGAATCTGGTCATTGTCAGAGGAATATTTGAGCCAGGGTTTCAACAGGGATAGCTTGAGGCCAGGAAGGATGGCCATAGGTAAATAGTCTTAATGATAAATATGAATTATAATAGACATTTACAACAAGATCGTGATATGCAAAGTAATGTAAATACTTAAGAATGTGGTCAAGATGTGATCTAAATCCTTATGAAAAGATGTTAGTGATTTATTGGGTCTTACATGATAAACGTTTGTCTTTAATGAGAGTCCAACTTCACCCATCAGCACAGGATAAGAGCTTTGTGTAATAACACACAATACATTCAGAAGCACTTGCTGGCCATCAGAAAATATCTTCTTATACAAACAAAGAGGCCTGTTTGGAACTGAAATATTTCCTGTAAAGTAAGAATGTATTCAAAGTTTGTCACATTATTTGTGAGAAAATATTGAGAGAGCCAGATCTTTTCTGTGTCTAACTTTTCCTTAAGCAGCATGTTAGGCAGTTTATAAGTCTCAAGAAATTTTGTCACACTCAGTTCCGCCTTGTCCATGTGAAATATTGTCAAATTAATCTCCCTCTTTAAAAATAAACTAAATATACTACTATGAAGTATTTTTAGGGATTTAGTATATTTACCGTATTTAGTATATTTAAGGAGTAATATACCAGATAGTATTACAGTGGCCTAAATGAGACTATTTTATGTTATCAAAAATACTAAGATTTTTGGCTTAAAAATTATTGTCTTAACTGTTGTAGTGAACACTCACTATTTCTGTAAAGTTGTATCAAGGTGGCCTTCAATATCTGGTATAGTAATGGAAACATACTGCAAGAATAAGAAAATTCCAGACCTCGTCCTGACTAAGAGCAGGTGCAAATGGACTTAAATCCTTTAAGTATTAAACTGACACTGTTGTGATGAAAACTTTCAAAGATAATAACAAACTATATATATTTAGTTAAGCTCGGTTCTGGTACAGCTATGCTGTTGTTAATGTTAGAAAAAGATAACTTTAAAAAGGTCAAGAAACATAACAAAATTCATTTCGTAAACCTGCAATATGCTATTAGCAGTTAAAACATTAATATAGCTGCATGTTCATAATATATCTGATTTAGAAGAAAAAGATGAGACAGCGTTTGTGAAAAATCTAGAGTGAATAAACCTTAATACAATCTAAGAAAATACGTGTTCAGCATATAACCTCATTTTCATTAAAATGATGGAAATGTGAACTCAGAAAATCACTTAGTCCTTAGGCTAAAAATACGTAGATCATCCAACCCTAACATCATTTTAGTTCAAATTGGTATTTGTTCAGTAAATGTTCTACATCACAATGTGAAAAGCACAAAGGTAAATTCAAATCTGGGGAAGAAATTGAAGGGATTTTTTTAAAATAAGCGAATTTAGCTAATTCTATTGTATTTTTGACTTTTCTCAAATGGAAGCCATGGAATTGTTGTCATGAAACATTTACTACAAATAAAGAAGACATAGATTCCTCAGAAATTAGCTTGATTTTATGTTTTAGCCTCAGGTTTTCTCAAATATTTCTATTTTTTTTTTTTTTTTTTTCCTGGCCACATCTTTCTAAGGTTCTACATTTCATCTCATTCAGCTCCACTTTGTCCCATGTGAAACACTGCCACATTATGACTCTTTAAAAATGCTACGTATTAAACTATTGCTTTTTCTGGTTATTTTAACCAAAGCATCCAGTTCTTACAGATTAAAAAAAGAGCAAAGGCAGATTCCGTTTCTGCATTATTATTTACACTTTTGAACTTGTTTTTCTTTTTTTTTTTTTTAGCAATTTGACCTGCAGTCATAGTGTCCCATTCCTCTGTAAATCATTACAACTTCTCTAGGTTCTGTGACTACTCAAAATCTCTTGAGAATGTATGTCCTAGTAAACCATGAGAAGCCCACTTCAAGACTTAACATTTTTTAATATTGCTCTTGCTGCTTCTTCCTACAAATGCTGGAAGATTCCACAGCAGTTTGCAGATCTGACCTAGGTACCAAATTGTTAGATTTTCTAAAAGGCTGCATAGTACCGTAATAACCCTTTACTTAGTAATCCCAAGGCTTTGGGAAAATATAAAGAAGCTCCTTACAAAATATTAGAGTCTCTTTATTAGCTTCCTTAGTTTATTTCCTCTCTATTATGAAAAAGTGTTACCTACTACTGAGCCCTGGTGGTGCAATGGCTAAGCACACAACTGCTAACAGAAAGGTCAGAACGCATCCAGCTGCTCTGCTGGAGAAAGATCTGGGGATCTGCTCCTATAAAGATTACAGCCTAGGAAACACTATGGGCAGTTCTACTCTGTCATGTAGGGTCATTATGAGTCAGAATCAATTCAATGGTATCTAACAACAACACTGTATTGTTTATTTGCATAATAGAAAATACACTGGAGCAGGAAGTGAATTCCAATCCTGGCTCTGCTATGAACTTGCTGTGTGTGACAGTCTTTTGTTTCTTAAAAATGCCACCTTTGTCTACATGAGGATTTTGTTGTGAATAGGAAGTGCTAGTCTCTGGAGTATTCTAATTTCTTTCTTGTGTATAAAATATATATGTATATTTATATTTTTTGATGATAACTAGATTCAACTTTGTGGTTCTAAGTATGGTGGGGCATCATTAAGTTTCAGGTCCTGTAAGAATGGGACTAAGGAAACTTGTCAACAGGTGATAATCATTTTTTTTCATTAAATGAAAACGTTTTGTGCAAAGACAAGCATGCCTTTTATCACCACTCCTATTTAACATTGTGCTGGAAGTTCTAGCTAGAGCAATAAGGCAAGAAAAAGAAATAAAGGGCTTCCAAATTGGTAATGAAGTTAAACTGTCCCAGTATGTGGATGATATGACACTATACACAGAAAACCCTAAAGACTCCACAGGAAAACTACTGGAACTAATAGAAAGATTCAGCAGAGTAGCAGGATACAAGATAAACATCCAAAAATCAGTTGGATTCCTATACATTAATAAAGAGAACGATGAAAAGGAAATCAGGAAAACAATACCATTTATAATAACCCCTAAAAAAATAAAATACTTAGGAATAAATCTAACCAAGGATGTAAAAGACCTATACAAAGAAAACTACATACACTACTGCAAGAAATCCAAAGGGATCTACATAAATGGAAAAACATACCATGCTCATGGACAGGTAGACTTAACATTGCGAAAATGACAATTCTACCCAAAGCAATTTACAAATACAATGCAATCTCAATCCAAATACCAACAACATTCTTTAAAGAGATGGAAAAAGTAATCATTAACTTTATATGGAAAGGGAAGATGTCCTGGATAAGTAAAGCGCTACTAAAGAAGAATAAAGTAGGAGGACTCGTGCTACCCGATCTCAAAACCTACTATACAGCCATGGTAGTCAAAACAGCCTAATACTGGTACAACGACAGATACATTGACCAATGGAACAGAATTGAGAACCCAGATGTAAATCCATCCACTTATGGTCACGTAATCTTCGACAAGGGCCCAAAATTTGTCAAATGGGGAACAGAAAGTCTTTTTAACAAATGGTGCTGGCAAAACTGGATGTCCATTGGCAAAAAAATGAAACAGGACCCATACCTCACACCATATACAAAAACTAATTCAAAATGGAGCAAAGACCTAAATATAAAGCCAAAAACTATAAAGTTCATAGAAGAAAAAATAGGATCAATGCTAGAGGCTCTAACACATGGCATTAACAGATACAAACCATGACCAACAACACACAAACTCCAGAAGATAAGCTAGATAACTGGGATCTTCTAAAAATTAAACACTTACGCTCATCAAAAGACTTCACCAAAAGAGT
>NW_004443939.1:34272550-34293547 GCF_000243295.1 Trichechus manatus latirostris | reverse complement strand
TATGGCCCCTGGACACCCTCTTAGCTCAATAATGAAATCACTCCCGAGGTTCACCTTTCAGCCAAAGATTAGACAGCCCCATAAAACAAAACGAGACTAATGGGGCAGAATAGTCCAGCGACAAGGACTAGAAGGCAGGAGGGGACAGGAAAGCTGGTAATAGGGAACCCAAAGTTGAGAAGGGAGAGTGTTGACATGCCATGGGGTTGTTAACCAATGTCATAAAACAGTAAGTGTACTGTTTAATGAGAAACTATTTGTTCTGTAAACCTTCATCTAAAGTACAACAAAAATAAATAAATAAAATATTTTATTTTGACATGCTAAAAAAAAATGTTTCGTGCACTAACTTTCAGGCACTCTCGCTGGCACTAAGGATACAAACATGACTGAAACATCTCAAAGAGCTTATAAATTCTTAGAGGGAGATAGACACGTGGAGAGAGAGGTGAGTGGCGCCCTCCAGGAGGTGCTGTCTGTACCTTTCCTCATTGGTAAGGTACACAGTGAGCAGGCGCACAGGTCGGAGGCGAACGCTTTCCCTGGCTGTCGGGGGCGCCCTAGTTTATGCTCTGACTCACTTTCCCAAAGGGAGAGAGTGGAAGCTCGGTCCATCCGCAGGATTCCTGGCTTTCTGCGCGTGTCTCTGGATTGTGCGAAGTTACAATGCAGGGTGAGTTAGAGGCGGGGACTCCCTGGAGAAAAGTGAGTGCTGGGAAGGTGCATTTTCCTGGTGTGTTAAATTCCACAGCGTCACCATTTTAGGTTTGAAATGGACCTGGAAGATGACATAAACCAGGCTTACAGAGCAGAATCGTGCCACCCTGGGCTGACGGAGCAGGGCGGCTTCAGCAGGCGCTCCTCTGGCAAGGTCGTCTGGGGCCTGAGGCTGCGTTTAGGGAAGAAGCTGCTGGCCCTTCCCTGCATAGTCTGAGGCACTGGCTGTACCCGGAGTGGCATTAGGGTGGGGTGGGTGTCCCAGGGGTCTGAGGTCCGAGCAAGAAGGCGCCTGGTGGCTGAAGGGGCGAGTAGAGAAGGGCTAGAGGCAACGCTGCTCATGGGGAGAGATGGTGAGTTTAGTTTGAGACTTTTCCTCCTTTCAGTCCAGGTAAATCAACGGGCTCAAGATCACATAGCAAGTTAAAGGTTATTTGCAGAGCCAGAGATTTTAGACAAAACAAAAACTCCTAGATTTTGTTGGTTCCAGTAAAGTAAGGTAGCAGTTAAAACAGTGACCTCGGACACCAGATGACCTGGGTTTCAATCCCGGGGCACCTTGGGAAACTTTCGTTTTCTAAGCCTCAATTTCTTCAGGTCAGAGTAGGGCTTTCCCTGCATGGGAATTTGTTGGGAAATTCCTTGTAAAGTTCTGAGCCTGGCATCTGCCTCCCAATAAATGTTTTATTCCTGTTATTTTTATTTCCACATGATGCCTTTCTCCACCATCCTCAGGGAAACACAATTCTGTTGAAAAATTTTAGGACTGAGAGCTCCCAAAGCCAGTATGATCTTCTGCAGTGTGCTGTAGCTTCTCCCATAAAGCATTTCCAGGCCTTGCTTTCTAGCTTCTTCTTCCTTTCGTAGCATATAGGTTTTGGATGAGGGAACAGTGTGGTCGTTCAATTCCCAAAAACCTCCTCTTAACCACGAAAATCTCTGAATCAGCACTATGTGGATAGAAGGGAGAATTGAACAGTTTTTAAGGAACTAAGTCTTAGGCATTTGTTCTCAGAAAATATTAAGTATAAACACAGAATTGCCATATGCAAGCCTTTTCTGAAACAAGAAGTTAGAAAGAAGAATGATAATAAATGAAAGATTTAATTGGCTACTGGTTTTCCTTGGCAAAGCTTGATTAATATAAAAATGGTCGGTTCTTAGCACCACAACATGGAGTCTACTACCTGCCAAGCACTGCTGCACTGTACTCTTGTGGTATAAAGACCTCACGTTCTAGATGGGGAGGCAGGTGTATGCTACTAGACAGTACCAATGCAGACAGATGGTAAAATGGAGAAACAAGGGGTTTGGGGGAGCATAGCAGAAAGCATGACTATACACGTGTGGGAGAGTTGAGAAAAGTATCACAGGAAGGCATTTGAGTTGGGTCTCAATCTGTGAGCAGGATTTCAACAGCAAAAAAGTGGGTTCCAGACACGGAATATGCCAAGGAGCAGAGGTGAGAGGGCCTGACTTAACTTGGGAAATGCAGAAGCTGAGTGTGAGTGAACAGGGGTTGGGGTATGTGCAGATGGAGAGAGGTTAAGTTGGGGCCAAAACAAAATACTAAGAGTTTGGATTTTACCCTTTATGCAGTAGAATCAATGGACATGCTTAAAACCCTTTCATTACCAAATTTTTATTCTTTAAAATTTTTTTTGATGACATGTGTTTTCGGTATTGGGATGCATGCTTACTAATTGAGTGTGTTTAAATTTTTGGTTGGTAGTAGGGATTTTGAGAAATATGATCTGGTAATACAAGCCACCAATAAAGCAAGTGGCACATCTGACTCCACCAATCTATGGTATGACAATATATCAATAAAACTAAATAGAGAATTTATTGCGGGTGCCTTTCCATTAGGTTAGCCCTGGTGGTACAGTGGTTAAGAGCTTGGCTGCTGACCAAAAAGGTCGGTAGTTTGAATCCACCAGCTGCTCTTTGGAAACCCTATGGGGCAGTTCTACCCTGTCCTATAGGGTTGCTATGAGTCGAAATTGACTGTGACGGCAGTGGGTTTGGTTTTGGGGGGTTTTCCATTAGGTTAAATGGGGAACCTCTGGTTTTCCAAATATGACAGAGAAAAACCAAAACAAACCCATCAGGGCTCCCTGTCACACAGGAAAGCCATAATTATGCTTGCAAGCCTTATCTCACAGAAATAAAGGGAAAAAAGGCAAAAGTTTACAACACTAACACATCCAGGAAGTGTCACTTAATAGAATGCTCAACCTACACAACAGTGAGGCTCCAACTCTGGTCTCCTGAGCTTCATGCATTTCAAAAGGGATCTACCTTGATGCTAAATGCATTAAAACCAGAATAATGTACTACCTATGAGATCCAGAGGCATAAAAAGTGGTTGATATACTGTTAAACCAATAGTAACTAAAGAGTTAAGGCTAAGGAGTAGGGAGATTGGGTTGGCTTTATATGGACTTGGCTGTGTTGGCCCTGTGGAGGAAGACTGGGCTTGGGAGAGGCTGTGTGAGGGAGAGTGTTTAGGACATTGTTGCCAAAGTCAGGCAGGTTAGAACAAAACCTAGACTTAGGTGGGGTGGTGATGATCCAGGTTCAAGAGACATTTATGAGGAAGAATCCTTTGGACTTCCGGAACTATTTCATATGAGGAATGAATGATAGAAAGAAGACAAGGAACAATCTAATTTTTTTTTTTTCACTGTAGTGAAAAAATTTTATTTAGTGTAAAAAATGATTAACCGTGTGTTTAATATGCAGGCTAAAGTTGTTTCTTTCAGTATATATTTTAACAAATATATATAGAATACCAGTTGTGTGTCAGGAGCTATGTTAGACACCAGAGAAATAAATTATTTATAACATCGTCATTTTTCAGAACTCAAACTCTAGTATAGGAAAAAGTCATCTAAACAAATAATTGTAATTAAGTGTAATAAGGAAAAATAGCAGAGGTATATGTAAGGACTTCTATAAAATGTTATATTACTGTTAGCATGGAACACTTCTATATAATGTGAGGTCCTGTCTCAGGTTCCCTGACGGAATGACCCTTGGAGGTATCCGGTATAATGGGTAATTTGCTTAACAGAAAGCAGAATTACATGTGTAATATGGTAGACTGTAATTAAAGGCATATAGAAGAAAGGGATAAAAAACAACCTGGGATAGAACTAACTTTCTCTTTAGAAAGGACTCCCAGATTTTCTGCATTTCTGTCTCTAATCTAGGTGATGAGAGGTGTGTAATGCAGTTGCAAAAAGCATGGACTCAGAAAAACGGCTAGGGTTCGAATCCCAGCACCACCACTTACTAATGGTCTGATCTTAGGTAGGTTACTTGAACCGTGTTTCTCATTTTCCCCATCTGTAAAACGAGGATGGTGATAGTAGTACTCATAGGTTTATGGATTTACTTGTGCATTTCTGAAGTCATCAGGGAGATTAAGTCTCGTTTTAATTCCTGACGATAGAGAAACTTCAAAATAACTGCATCAAAACTCAGTTTTTTATTTTATTAAATAAATACCTTATTGATTTGTTGCCATTTTTAAAAAGTTATTTTTATTATATGGTTTCACAGTAGATTCTGATTATATGTTGTATTTAAAATTGATTCTCATATATCTTCAATTTAATGACTTGTAACATTGAAAATTGCATTCCCATTGATTCTTCTTTGCAGTGTGATAATTCTTTATTTTATTACTGATATAATGATCTGTCTGACCTCTGTCAATAATATTAGAAACAGTCTTATATCAACAGATACCTTTTATTTTATTTTTCTTACTATGATAAATACGTAGGTAGTAAAACATTTGCCACTTCTGCTATCTTCACATGTACTGTTCAGTGATATTAGTTATGTTCATTGTATGTTTTTGTCCTGAAGTTTTAATGATAAAGAGACAACTCTTGCTGATTTAATTATTATATCTTCTCTAACATCTTCTAATCTAAAATATGCTTTTGTTACTGGTTTTCATTAAGAGGAAATACATGGAAATACTCATTTTAAAGGCTTTATTTTTACCCTTGATGTTTGCTACTCATCAATTTCTCAGCTCTGCTGTCACTGTTAGTGACATTTTTAGAGATGTTTAACTGAACTATCACTCAATTAGTCTCTTTCTATTATTTATATGTAATCATTAATTAATTAATACTATATTCTTTTTAACAGAATATCACCTTGACGTATAACACCTTCAAGTGGGTCCTGGGAGCATAAGCAGAACTGGAGTAATAATCAATCAGATCTTCCCTTGATAATCCTCCTCACGCAGTGAGCTGCACCTATTGCAAACACAGACTACTGGACCGTGGCATCCTGAGTTCATTTCAGTGCCTCTGACATATGTGAGCTGCAGAAGACTGTGATACTTTAAAAGTTAAGTTTTCATGACTTGTAGATAGGAGGTCCTATGCTAAGGTTTTAAACTGCAGAGCATGTGTCTCCTGAGATTGTTTCTCTACACTTAAGGGGAATCTCCCAAGTGAAAGGAAGACTCTGAAAGCTCCCTGATTCTTGTCTTCCAAAAATGAGTATAATCCAGTGAGCACATGAGAGGCTTGGCTGGTAGAACATTTTCCATTCGTCGTCAAACCTTTGCTGACATCTTTTATGATATTGTTCATGTCATTGAACATCTACTTCATTCAGTACCACCAAAATTAATATTTTCACTTATACAATATTTAGTGTATAATGACTTCCTCTTGAGAAGCCCTTTATCCAATGTTTATATTCACTGCAATTAGAAAAATTTGTTAATTATATATGAATTTTCATTTGTCATAGGGAAAGGTCTTTTTGGCATGCTCTTTGGCATTTCTAGTGGTATGCTGATGTTTAATAACCAGTCCACAAAAAAAAAAAAAAAAAAAACCCAGAAAATGAAAATCCTGATTTATAGGGTTGGCCAGTTTCCATGGTGTAAAAACTCCCACTATGACAGATTTCAGCTATCAACATTATGTCACTGAACAGAGTTGGTACCAGCTGGCTCTAGCATACCACTGGTTCTGCTTTGAAACTGGTAATCACACAAGATTTTTTTCATTTAGACTTCTGCTACCACTTACGTAATTTTTGTTTCTTTCAAATAGATCATAATTTGTTTCAGCAAATATTTAAATGGATAGAACACTTAGGCTGCCAATATTTTTACCTTCTTTCAGTGAATCAGGTTCTCAAAAGCTGAATTTCTTATATAATTTGTACCCTCTTCCTCTTCATTTTCTTTGGTCCTTTATTACAAAAGGAAATTTCCTGGGCGTCCATAATGAAAACATGTGACTGTGTGCTCCAACTAGCTTTTAATTCATGTCAATTTAGAAACTCAAAATTATTTAAAGTAGTTCTAGCTGTTCTAAGGTTTGCAATTAGCACTTTAATTTGTGCAAATGGAACTGGAAATGCTGTATCAAAACAGACTTTCTCTTAACACGAAAACCTTTATTAAAAAGTTAAAAAAAAAAATCAGTTGCAATCAATGTGAACAGTACTACTTTTTCACCAAGAGAGAGCAACATAAGCACACTTTACAAAAATACATTTAAGTGGCCATTTTACATGGTAAGCAGTAGCTTTGTGTACTTGCTTTATTTAGGAATCTCTTACTTTACCTGCCTCTGAACTTGATGGATGAGGTGCAGTGATTATTAGTTAGGGTTATGACAGTTGATGATGCATGCTATAGAGATCATATTTTTGTCTTTAGATGTTTTCTATGCACAATATGTTTCTTCATTATGATTTCACTATGGTCCATGTTTATGAGTTTCTGAACACTGGCAATGTTTTTCCTGTCATAAATGGCTTTCAACAGGATACCTTTCTCCATCTGGTATGATGAAGTTAAGAAAAATTGCAAGGGTCTTAAATATATGGGTGATGGATTTTTTATTTTTGTTTTAAAATAATTAAGGTGCATAATGTCCACCTTTAAGAGAACTGGTATTTCTGGAGAATTTCTTCATGAAGATTTTTGTATTATTAAATGTAATAGCTGCGAGTCGGAATCGACTCAGCAGCACACAACAACAAATGTAACGGGAACTCTTGGAATATTAACAACTAAGATGACCATAAAACAGAAGTGTGAAGATTTCTCCAGTGAATTTTGAACTTTTAAAGAATTATTATTAATTTTGTCTTGTTTAAAAATCTTGTCTTAATTGTTTACAGGACACTATTTCTTCTCAAGGTTTCATACTTTGGCAAAACATAGTATCTTTCAGTTGCAGTAACTAAATATTAAACTTATATTGCTTCCATATAACAGTGGGAATACCTGCAAAACATATCACTCAATAAGGCCAGATCTTAAAAATGCCAGTGACAAATGATTTATTATACTTATTAAACTCAAGTTTTACAGATCTTTAGATACTTGTCAGTCTCTTGGGGGGCATTTCCCAGGATAAGAGAAGAAAGAGGTCAGGTCTGCAAATAAATGCAATAGTTTTGTGCTTTTCAGCAAGTTATTTTCAAGTAATTTTAAATTCAGAAAAAAAAACACATCTAAGTTATTTATTTTTAAAAGATTTCTTTTTGGAAGTTTTTATAGCAAGAAGCTTGTGGATTTAACAAATTCTGTGCAAATATTTGCATAATTTCTGTAACTTGCTGTTAGGAATGTTGATGGGCACGTGTTAAGAACGTTAATGCCACAAGGAGGCATTGGCCTTGTGTAATTGCACCCCTGTGGTCTGGTACTGACCTTGTCCTTTCATGCCTATCTTTGAAAAAACAGTGATTATATCTAAGACACTGGGTCTAATTTTCTATTTGACATAGTTACATTGGAATATACCGAATTTTATCTATTCAATAAGCCACCTATTTCTTCAAGTATATTCTCAGATATATGTAAATATGTATACATATATATGTATATGTATATATATTTATGTAAAAACCAAACCATTGCCATCGAGTCGATTCAGACTCATAGCGACCCTATAGGAGAGAGTAGAACTGCCCCATAGGGTTTCCAAGGAGTGGCTGGTAGACTTGAACTGCCAACCTTTTGGTCACGGTGGCACGGTGGTTAAGAGCTCAATTGCTAACCAAAAAAGATAGTAGTTCAAATCCACCAACCGCTCCTTGGAAACCCTATTGGACAGTTCTACTCTGTCCTATAGGGTTGCTATAGAGTAGCTATGAGTCAGAATCAACTCAAAGGCAATGGGTTTATATATATATATATATATCCCTTATAACTTAAAAATCCTATTTTAAAAATAATAACTTAGGAATGATTCTACATATTTAAAAATATTTCACTTCAAGGGTCCTTTACACAGAAAGCTCCCCTAGTGAATTTAAAATATAAATTCAATGAATGAAATCTTGACTAACAGACTTTAAAAATCCATCTATCAATCAGTCAGTTATTTAAACAGATATTTATTGAACACATACTGTATGCCAGGCACTCCTGTGAGTACTAGAGAACCAAAGGGGAAAATGTCTATTCCATTGGAAGAATATTCCACTGAAAAGTGAAGGTCCTGGAGCGGTACAAGATGGATTGTTTAAGAAACAGAGAAAGGCCAGTGTGACTGGTGTGTGATGGATGAATTAGGAAGGGTGGTACAGATGAGAATGAGGAAGAAGGAGCTATTCACAGGGGGCTTTCTAGGCCATGGTGTGGAGTCAGTCTGGATGTTAAGGTCAGTGGGAAGCTGCTAGAACATTTTAAGCAGAGTGATGTGATCTGCTATACCTTTTTAAAAAGATAATTCTTACTCCCATGTGCAAAATAGATTCAAGAATGAATATAAAATCAGTTGGGAAGTTATTAATGTTGTCTAAATAAGAGATACTGGTAGCTTTAATTAGGAAGGGAAAGAAGAGAAAAAGAAAACTTGAAAGATTTAGAACATATTTGAAGGTAGAACAGATGAGTCTTGCTAATGGATTGCATGTTGGGAGTCAATAAAGGGAAGGAATCAAGGATGATTCTGACATCTTTTTTTTCACTTGAACATCTAAGTGTATGGTGGTGCCATTGACTGAGATAGGGAGGAACAGTTTCGGGAGGGGACTGGGAATCCAGAACTCAGTTTTGGTCAAGGTAAATTTGATATCCAAGTGAATACGTCAGGAAGGTAGTTAGATATTGCTCCTATTATCTTAGCCATTTTCAAATGAGAAGACTGAGGAAAGAGATGTTAAGCATCTAACCGAGGATCAACTATTTAGTCAGTGGGATTGGATTGTTGTTGTTAGGTGCCGTCGAGTTGGTTCCGACTCACAGCGACCCTATGTACCACAGAATGACAAGCTGTCGGGTCCTGCGCCATGCTCACAATCGTTGTTAAGCTTGAGCCCATTGTCGCAGGCACTGGGTCAATCCGTCTTGTTGAGGGTCTTCCTCTTTTTTGCTGACCCTGTAGTTTACCAAGCATTGGATTGGATTAGAATCCAGGAAACCTGGCTCCAGACCTACACAGTTAGCCATTCCTCTGTCAATTCAGCATTCAGGGTTTTGGAGATACTTAAAGCCATGAGGTTGGAATGAGCTCACTTTGGAAGAGAAGGTAGAGAGGAGAAAAACACATGGCCAAGTCAGGGATACTTCTACGTTAGAGTTGGTAAAGGAGATGAGAAGGCAGCAAGGGAACCTGAAAAAGAGCAGTCAGAAGTCAGAGAAAAACCAGGGTTATGTAGGGCCACAGAAGCCAAGAGAAGAATTGTTTGAAGGAGCTAAAATTTGTGTAGACATTGAGTAAGGTAAGAAGAGTGGGATGGAATGATCAACATGGGGCTGTTCGTGACCTTCACAAGAGCAGTTTCAGTGGAGTGAAGGGGAAGGAAGTCAGTTTAATTAGGTTGAATATAGTATGGGAAGCATAACTACCAACACAAAATTAAGAAGGTATCTTATGTTACTGTAAATGCATATTACGGACAGTGAATTACATTTTTTTCCTGAGGCAGTATTATGAAGAGTGTGGACTCTGGAGTTGGATACACCTCTCTTCATACAACATAAAACTTCTTCCTTCACGTAACTTAGCCAGAAGGCAGCTGTCTGAACAAAGGCTCGAAGCTCCGCACAGAGAGAACTCAGCCCATTGTGTAGTGTTAGAGAGACAGAGGGAGCTGCAGCAGTCTATGGCCATAGCAGGAAACTCAGAAAGTAGATTGGAGGGAGGCAAAGCTTTCAGGAGAAACCAGCTGATAATATTCATTACTCAGTACTTTGAGTAAGACTAAGGTTAATAAGAAAGAGCCCCAAAATGAGAATGAATAAGGTGAATAATCTGAATGATTTTAGAATATTGGAGTTTTATAAAATAGGGTGCAATTAATATTTGTAAAACTTGATTTCATTTTGTACTGGAAATCTAATTATTCTGGGATATGAAGTAAAGTAAAACGGTGATTCAATCAGGTTTTTTACATGTTATTTTCTAGAAATTACAGAATTTTTCCTTCTACTTGCTCCTAATCTGTCCATTTCCTGATTTCTTTTAAGGATATTTCTTATTGATCTCAAATTAAAGAACTTTGTCCTGGCTTACATACTATGAACATAAAAGAAATAAGGGCAAGCCTAATGAAAGTCATAGAGTGAGACTTTTAATGATCAGACTGTGAGCAAAATAGAGAAATGAATGTAATCATCCCTCTGTTATCTATGAAGTTTTATTATTATAATTGTATTTCCTAGGAATCTGTTTTGGGACAAAACAGATTGTATATATTATATATACATATATATATATATACACAGAGAGATAAGACAGTATTTATATTATATATGATTTATGTATATATACAAGCTTGCAAGTTGTCATCTCAGAAGATAGAGAACTTTTCTTTTTCCGTCAAGTTCTACTGATACGTTGATACAGAGACAGAAAAAGTCACATAAGGACTACATAAGTAATAAAGAAAATTGAAAGTATAAAAAATTGAGACTGACGATTAGGGAACACAAAAATCTAGTAAATATAACAAATAAAATATACTTTCACTTAACTTACTATGAAAGATAGAGGTATGAGGATGTTTGAAGTAGAGGAAATGTGACAGAAACAGAAAAAGAAATAGACTTTTGACATTCATATAGAGAGCTACAAAGAAGCAAGGAAAATCAGATTTGCCCTCAATCACAGTGATACAGAAAGTATGAATACAAAGTTCAACTGGCACACCCCATTTATCTAGATAAATTGAGTATAAAAAAAGAGAAAACCACATAAATACAATAAATAAAAGAGATTATGAAGTCCCTACAGGCAAAGATTGTTTCTCATTTATATTTGTGTCTTCAGCTCCTACCACACCAAAGTAAGTTCTTAGTAAATGTTTGTTAAAATGTTGAAAAGGAAAAAAAAAAAGCCAGAGAGAAAACAATTTTCAATGAGTAATATCTCATCTTGTACCTCCAAAGGTACTTTGCAACTGTAGTCACTTCTGCAAGGACTGTAAGAAATTAACTGAATATTGAAGATTTTCTACCCATGCTTTAGCCTACTGGTATGGAAAACAATAGAAGGAAGGAGTCTTGACTTGGAATTTAGAGGTCAGCGTCCATAGGTTCTGAAATGATCAATACAAACACACTTCAAAAGACCTTCTGGAAAATTTCTCCAAAGGCTGAATGAAGTACTTGCCTGTGAATATCTAGAGAACTGCAGAATGTACTATGAACATTTTCTATGACCTGGTAAATTTTTGGTATTTAATGTTGAAAACTGAATATCATCAAATTCAATATATAGTATCCATATACGCTTATGTTGATTTGACTTTGGAATTTCTCATAGTCATACCACTTCTACATATTCCCCTTCTTCATGGTTTTCTTTTGATAAGGTAAGGAACCTATTTTCCATAACTTACAGTTTCTAGAAGAGAATAAAGTGAATAGTATAGAAGTCCCTGGGTGGTGCAAATGATTACCATGCTCACTTGCTAACTGAAAGTTTGGCAGTTTGAGTCCACCCAGAGGCACTTCAGAAGAAAGGCCTGGCAATCTACTTTTGAAAGATCAGCCATTGCAAACAGTGCAGAGTTCTACTCTGACACACATGGGGTCACCATGAGTCAGAATCCACTCGACTGCAACCCTTTTGACTCTTAATGTATGGGACCAAGGGAGAAATTGGTTTGAAGCACAAGTAACCAGTAAAGCCATTCTCTCACACGTCCAGGTTAAGAAAGGGGTTTAGATAGCTGGCGTGAATAACTTGTAGTAAATAGGATGGCAACCTACCTTGTCTTATTCTGCTTTTTCAAAATTGTCAGGCTTTATTTTTGTTATTTTTATGCTTTTCTTCTAGATAAACCTTAGGTTATTGTTTTAAAGTGTGTATGAGTTGGAATTGACTGGAAGGCAATGGGTTTAGATCTTGTCCTAAAAGAAACAATATATGTGGTATTTTGACATGGGGATAGGGATGTTGGATAAGAGTAATCCATTCAGTGCAACCCATGCAGAGAAGCCAGGGGCTGGGGACTTCCTCCTCTGAGCTACTATCACCCTAAAACTTCAGGGCACTGATTTGGGGGCTTTCAAGTGCCCTGGGCCATTAAAGGGTCAGTAGGAGGTGGGTGGATTGTCCACAGGGTGATTCAGATGAATAGAACTCATTCTTGGTGCCCAGGTGCCAACAGGCATGATCACAGGTGATAAGTAGACTGTAGTGGATAGTAAGTTCTCTCTGGTAGTAATGGAAAGGACAGTTGATGTAATTTCTCAGCACAGCTGATATGCAGTGTTCTCTTGAATGCTCTTGGAATGGACTTGGACTGATGAGATGGTTCCCTGTGCCGCTCTGGTGCTGGTGGCATATGGCTTTTGCTTTGACAAAGGCTGGGCAGTTTCTGGGTGCACCCTTTTCCCTCCAGGTTTGCACCCCCATCCTGGGCCTCACTGACCTCTCACCCTCATCACATTCTTCTTCCATTATTGCTTCCCCTCTTCCAGCCTTTGGAATCTTTATCTCCTCTGGAGGGCGGTAGCCTAGCTCCTCTTTTGGTCTTTCTAATCTAGTGTTTATGGCGTTTATGGCATAAACTTTATGCCTTGAGCTCTTTCAATACTTTGCCTTTTTACTCATTGCTCAATCCCCAAAACTATGCTTTTGGAATACAAAAAAAAAAAAAAAAAAAATCCTTCTTTCTCAAAATAAGCTGATTCTTGCAAATAAAAGCTTTAGCTTTCACACTTTTGTCTCTGCTACGAGTTTCATAAATCTACTTTGAAACTCAGAAACTGAGCATGGATTGTTTGTTTCTTTGCTCTTTCTCTTTTCATTCCTATTATGACAAGACAGGTATCCCTGAAACAAAGCGTGTTATTCGTTTCTGAGTATTGGGGTAACCCATCAAGATTTTGTGGGGCTTATAGGGCCACCTGTGCAGGGAGAAGTGGCAGCAGTAAGCGAGCCTGTGCTCTCATCATTTGGTGTCAGGCCAATGTGTGTTTCCCATGGAGCAAGTGCTCGAAGTAACCAGGCTCCAGCTGCCTTGATGGGACCTCTTATGTGTGTGTGAGTGAGTATGTGGGGATCATAGGAGGTCAGCCAGAGAGTACCCACATCAGGATAGTAGAGGCCTCTGAAGGACCCACAAGTGGATCCACAAAATGTTAACATTTGGACGTGCAGATGGCATGTAAATAGCCAAGATGCAACTACAAGCCAGCACCACCAAGTGAAAATGTTTTGTCCTTTTCTCTAGACACTCTCCTCCCCCTGCCCTGACTCTGCAACAGCCAGAAGCTGAAAGCAGAGGAGATAGAGGGAGGGTGAAAGAACAGACCGGCTTCTCCACTGCAGGAGCTTGGAGTCAGGTCGGTCTGTGTCATGGAGAGAGGAGAAGCTTTGAATGAGATTCAAATTTTAGATTTAACAGGACTGGACCTTTTACTCCCTGGAAGTGAGTCATAATTACTGAAATGAGACTGATTTTTTTTTTTTTAGTTGAGAATGACTGGAAAGTTATGGGAGCTGCCTGAAATGTCATTAAGGTATGAGAAAGGGGAATCTGACAACACGTTGAAAGGCATTGGTTGGAGGAAAATACAGCTGCTTCCTGTTTGTATTCATTACCTTCAGCCCTTTCAATAAACTGGTTACACATCTATTGATTCTTATGTAGTCCTCCAGTGACTAATAGCTACCCACACTGCATCTCAATAGCATGAGAGCTAAAAGAAGAATCTTAGGGAGAGCATGGAAATGTCCAGATTTCCCAGCCTCCAGAAAGGGATTAATGAGCTGGTCCACATGTCTAGAATCCAGAGCTCTCTTTTGCACTACATTTCCTTGTCTTCTACAAGCCCCAGGCTGCATTTATCAGTGTCCTCCTTTTAACTTCCTTCTCATTCTGTGGTTTATGATTTCTTTTGGCAAGATCATTCTCACCATCACCTAGAGCTGACTTTGTCTTTGATACCTCTCTTAGCTTTATGACTCACACTTGTGTTGATTTTTTTGTTTCTGTTGTTGATTTGTGACTTAGGAGGCCCCATATGTTACAGAATAGAACTGCTCCATAGGGTTTTCTTGGCCGTAATCTTTACAGAAGCAGATCACCAAGCTTGTTTCTTCTGCAGTGCTGCTGGGGGGTTTGAACCACCAACCTTTTGGTTACCAGCCAAGTGCAAACTATTTGTGCCACCCAGGGACCTTTGCTATACCATTCATGCTTAACAAGCCTATGGATTATTCCTCTGTAACAGCCTTCAAATACTCCTGGCTTAAGCTTTGGTTACTTCTCCTCTGAACCATATTTTAATTTACTCCCAGATGTTGGAGCTCTCAATGCTAGTAGTAAAGAGCACAGATGGACAAAAAATGCTTCTTGTCTTCTTGACCCTAGTAGTTTAGAGAGAGATGGACTTATAAGCCATTTATAATGCAATGTGATAAGTGTGATGGTGGAGATGTGTTCAAAGTGCTATGGAAACCTGGTGAAGGGAAGAGCTAACTGCTTAGCAGAATGGAGAAGACTAGATAAGGAAGGGACATTTGAACTTGTCCTTTAGGGATGAAATGCAGGAAAATAAAAAGCAAGGAAGAAAAAAAGCCCAACAGGAAGCCATGAGGCTGAGGGGACACTATTTGCAGAGGCCTGGAGGTCATGAGAACTTAAAATAGTTTCTTACAGCCGGAGCTAGAGAATGAAGTGGTCAGTGAGGGACAAAGGTGAGGCTAAACCATTTATATTGTTTCTTTAGAACAGATTTCCAGAAATGAAAATGCTAAGTGTCATTAGTATTTCTGCTGTGAGGGAAGGAGAACACAGGACATTCCAAAAGAGGTTGAACAGACTTTAGGAAATGTTGGGAGTGTGTGTGTGTGTGCATTTTTGCTGGAGGAAGGGACAGATAACGCAAGAAACGTATATTGGAGCCAGATTTTGACTGGCCTAGTGTATCACATCTTTTATTTAATAGGCAGTTTGTAACTATCAAAAGCCCTGGTGGCACAGTGGTTAAGAGCTCAGCTGCTAACCAGAAGGTCAGCAGTTCAAATCCACCAGCTGCTCCTTGGAAACCCTATGGGGCAGTTCTACTCTGTCCTGTAGGGTCGCTATGAGTCAGAATCAACTTGACGGCAATGGTTACGGTATGGTATGTAACTATGAAAAGTTTTTGAAGTGTGTCAGAATCATACATACATGCTAGAAACATGATTCTAGTGGTAATGAGAAATATAAATTATAGGGAAGCCAGAGAGAGGGCTATTGTAATAGTCTAGGTGAGAGATAATGAGGACCTGAAGTAGAGCAATGGGGGTGGGTATGAAATAAAGGGACAAACTGAATGAGAAGATGGAAAGTAGTCAGTGGCTCCCAACCTAACTGAGTATCCAGATCACCTTTTGATAATTATAGCTGACCCCCAGACCAACTGAATCAGAATCTCATGAAATTTGTACTGAGTCTGATGATTAACCAGGTTTGGTAACCATGGCACTAATTGATACGTCTTTGTCTTCTTCCCAACTTCCTTTTACACATAGCTATGATCCAGTCTAACCATTACTAGTGACTACTATTAACAACTACTACTAGATCTCCCCCATAAGTACTTTTTTTGCCCCTATGTCTTTACATGTGCCACTACCTTCTCCTGGAATGTCCTATTTTCCACTTCTTTCTTTGCCCAATTCTTACACATCCTTGGAGGATCACCTCAATTGTTATTAGTTCTATAAAGCTTTCCCACATCCCTCCTCCTTTCCACCCCCGCCCCCCGGCCCTGCCCTTCTTCTCCCAGTGAAAGGGATGACAGTCCTGTTCAGCCCTGAACCAGGGCTTCAGACTGGTTCAAACCCCTGCTGAGAATTTGCATTTCCATCCCAGATATACTGAATCAGAATCTACAGTTTAACAAGATCCTCGGGTGATTCTTACGTATAACACATGTTGAGAACCACTGCTCTACTAGTGTTTCTCAGAGCTGGGCCCTAACAAGCATCATTAGCACCACCTGGGAACTTGTTAGAAATGAATATTCTTAGCAGAGGTTTGAATTGGAAGGAACCATTTTGAGGCCCTGCCCTGAATCTTTCCTCAAGCTCTAGAGTAATTTATCTATCATTCATTTATAGAATCATCACCCTCTACCTTTTAATGCTGTTATATGTGAATATATCTTACCACCTTATCTCTTCTCTTAGGAAACAGATTGTGTCTGGCATATAAAACCAAAAAAAAACCCAAACCTATTGCCATCGAGTCGATTCGGACTCATAGTGACCTTATAGGATAGGGAGAGTAGAACTGCCCCATAGGGTTTCCAAGGAGCGGTTAGTGGATTCGACTGCTGACCTTTTGGTTAGCAGTCAAGCTTTTAACCACTGTGTCACCAGGGCCCCAGTCTGGCATATAGTAGGTGCTTAAAAAAAAACATTGCCATCAAGTCGATTCTGACTCATAGAGACCCTATACAGGGTTCCCAAGGCTATAAGTCTTTATGGAAGCAAGACGGCTACATCTTTCTTCCATGGAGCAGCTGGTGAGTTAGAGCCTGACCTAGGAGCCGAGCGCTTAACCAAAGTGCCACTAGGGTGCTTAGTGGATAATAAATGTGTAAATATGAATAATCATTTTTACCAACTCATGATTAAAGAATAGTATGAGGTATTTTTTTTCCAGTCTTAATGGGGGGAAAGACACAACTTTAGAAGATACAAAATATAAATTTTTAAGTCTTCTAGTTTGATCTGTATATTTGTACATTTTTGCACTATTGAGGTATACATTTCCTGACTTTAAGGTCTACATGTATCAGACCTATTCATCCCTTTATTTTAATGGAGGTTAATTCATTTTCAAGGGAAAACTGTAATGCATTCAATAGTAATACTTGCAGAAATGACTCCCAGGATCCTATTCTGAATTAGGAGGGAAAATCTCAGAAAAAGAAACACTGTCAGGTAACTGCACCCATGGAACTGTGAAGGGTTGAGCTCCTCTCCAGGGAGTCCATGTTACATAGCACTCCTGTTTTCCAGTGGACATCTTTATTTTTCCCCCTGGTATACTAAATTGTCTTCTTAGGGTTTACTGGAATGCTAAATTATTTTTAGCAAATTACAAACAATACGGATGAATAGACATGCAGAATTTCATTTTTGCTTCATTATGCTTTAGATTTGGGATCTCCGGTTTTGTAAATGATAGCTAGGATCTATCAGTCCATCTTTGCACATGCTCATGCTTGAATGCATCCTGCTTCTCCTCCCATATGGAACAGTGTCAATCATGAAAGAAAACTATTGTTAAGATACATAATGTGTCTACAGAAAATACCCCATAAGTATTTGTTGTGGAATAATGTATAAGATTGCAGGAAAACCCAAGAGAATTGGTCTAGGTTTTCTCATCTAAAACAGGCATACTTTTAGGTAGCGAGAGACAGGAGGCATTCCCTTTTCTCGAGGGTGCTTGTTCCCCTCCTATCTCCCACAGCTCTCTGCGTGACCGAGACATTTGCCATCATTTTCCTGTACCTCAGTTTCTTCATTTGTAAATAATTCTTACAAGGTGGACAGTGTTTTGTGGGGAACAACAAATAAAAATGCTTTCAAAGTGCTTTGCAAGCCTACAGTACTCTGTACATGCTTAATGATAATAATATACAGTAGGGCATCTTCCCTTGAAAACAGCAGGAGCGTTTCCTTACATAATGACCTGACAGATGGATTATGGTATCTAATCCCCTTAAACCCCCAAAGCTCTTTGATAGTGGATGTTGTAAAAGGCCAGATTAGAGTGCATGCTGCTCTTTTATTGAGACTTTTCTCTCAGTATCTATGCTATATTCAATTGCAGCCTTTTCTAAGTACATTACATGTTAACCTACTACCTGCAGGAACAATTAGGAGCAAAAATAGAGACTAAAGGACAGTGCACTCCAGTAGGAAAAATTAGTTAATGCTTGTTGTCCCCAATATTAAAAATCCACTTTGGCCTTCACATGTGGCTCTTATAGAAGGTTGCTGCCCTCCTAATTCCTGACTATTAATCTCAGACTGTGGGTATTTGTCCATGTTGAATGCAGGCTTTTTTTTTGTGTGTGAGATAGTTCTGTATGTGGTGGAAATGGAGTTTTAGTGACATTAATTGTAAACAGGGAGGCTTAGGAAAACCACAGGCAGTTTAGGATATTTGTAGCATTTATGTAAGAGTTGGAGCTATCAGTTCAAAATGAGGAAGGGATGCTTAGCACTTATTTTGCTGTAACCTTAGTTTAGCTCTCGGACCAGGATTGCGCCAAGGCGTTCTTTACATTTCCGCTTTTTACTGTGCTTATCTTTTGAGATAAGCAATTAATGTTAGCAGTTTCTGAAATCTTTTGTCACAATCTCTTAACCCACAATCATCAACCTTCCTTAGTTACAAAGTTTGCTTTTTTGTGTGCTAGGAGAAGTATAAATTATTGTGACTTCACCTATGGCATGTAATCTGTGCAAAGAGAAGAAAAATAACTAGCAGCCAACAATAGTTACCCGCCCCTCTTTTTTTGATTCCTGAGTATATGCCACCACTGCAGTAAACATTTGAAGTGCACTATCTCTTTTAATTTTAGGTGTTAATAAAACAGGATGGTTGTTCAAGGGCCCCTCTGAAGAACCCCTCCACCCTCTCAGGGATATCACTGTCTACATTTGTGTCCTCTTTTTCCTGCATCTTCATATATTCCATCTTTTCAGAATCAGTCTCATGGTACAAAAATCCTAAAATATTGCACAACTTTATAAAAACAACCTTACTTTGACCTCATGTTCCCTTTGTGCTACATTTTCTACATCCCTTTATAGCAGAACTTTCCACAAGTTATCCCTACTTTCTGTCTCCACTTTTTCTTTTCCTATTCTTTCCCTCTCTCTCTCTGGAAAAATATGTATACACTGAATTGGACAAATCATCAGTATACAATTCAGTGGGTATGGACAAATGTGAACACACATGTAACACAGCTCACTCAAGATAGAGAACCTTTTACTCCAGAGTTCCTTCGTGCCTCTTTCTAGGTAATCCACAACCCCATAGGTAATCACAGTTCTGATTTCTGAGACTATAGAGTTGTTTACCTATTCCAGGACTTCATATAAATAGAATAATACATTATGTCTGGCTTTTTTTGCTCAACATAATGTTTTCGAGATTCATTCAGTTGTTGTTTGTATCAATAGTTCATTCTTTTTCTTTTTTCATTCAAAATCTTTATTCGGAACGTGTGTATTACTGAGCCAACCAAACTCACTAAACCCACTGCCGTCGAGTTGATTCCGACTCATAGCAGCCCTGTAGGACAGAGTAGAACTGCCCCAATCTTTATGGAAGCAGACTGCCACATCTTTCTCCCACGGAGTGGCTGGTCGGTTTGAACTGCTGACCTTTGGGTTAGCAGTCAGTTAGCAGTCACCACTGTGTCACCAGGACTCCTTCTGAGCAGACCAGCCACTCTGAAACAGCAAGAGTATTTACACTGTGCAGAGAATAATAGTCTATTCTTTTTGTTATTTCTGAATAGTAATTCATTATATGAATTTTTTTTATTTTAAGTTTATTCTCTTGTCGATGGACATTTGGGTTGTTCTCAGTTTTTGGCTGCTATGAACATTCTTATGCAAGTATTTCTGTTGGCATATGCTTTTATTTCTTTTGGGTAAACATCTAGAAGAGGAACTGCTAGGGTAGGTATATGTTTAACTTGATATTAAATTGACAGTTTTCCAAAGTGGTTGTACAATTTTTACACTCTTGCCAGCAACGTACGAGAGTTCCAGTTGTTCCACAATCTTACTAACATGTGGTGGTGTTAGTATTTTGATTTCAGCCATTCTAACGTGTATGAAGTAGCACTACGTTCTGGTTTTAATTTGCTTTTTCTGATGAGTACTTTTCATGTGCTTATTTTATATCTTCTTTTGTAAATTGTTCAAGTCTTTTGCCCTTTTATTTTTTTAAAAAATTGGTTCTTTGCCTTTTTATTATTGATTATAGGAATTCCTTTTATGTTCTGTATACAAATCCTTTGTTACATATTATGTGTTGCAATACTTTCTTCCAGTCTTTTGCTTGCCTTTTTATTGGCTTAAATGGTAAGTTTTTGGTAAGAAGTCTTTAATTCTGATGATGTGTACTGTATCAATATTTTCTTTTATGAGTAGTGCTTTTTTGTATCAAAGTGATGAAGATATTGTTTTATTTTCTTCCAGAAGTTTTATGTTGTTGCTTTTGTGTGCAGTTGAGTTGATTCTGGCTCATTGTTGTTGTTGTTAGGTGCAGATGAGTCTGTTCTGACTCATAGTGACCCTATGCACAGCATAGTCCTGCACCATCCTCACAATCGTTGATAACGATGTGAGCCCATTGTTGCAGCGCTATGTCAATCCGTCTTGTCGAGGTTCTTCGTCTTTTTCACTGACCCTCTACTTTACCGAGCATGATGTCCTTCTCTAGGGATTGATCCCTCCTGATAACATGTCCAAAGTATGTGAGACATAGTCTCATCATCCTTGCTTCTAAGGAGCATTCTAGCTGTATTTCTTCCAAGATAGATTTGTACGTTCTTTTGGCAGTCCGTGGTATATTCAGTATTCTTCGCCAACACCATAATTCAAAGGCGTCAATTCTTCTTCAGTCTTCCTTATTCATTGTCCAGCTTTCACACGCATATAAGGCGATTAAAAACACCATGGCTTGGGTCAGGCGCACCTTAGTCTTCAAGGTGACATCTTTGCTTTTTAACACTTTAAAGAGGTCTTTTGCAGCAGATTTGCCCAACGCAATATGTTGTTTGATTTC
>NW_004443939.1:34268312-34272450 GCF_000243295.1 Trichechus manatus latirostris | reverse complement strand
GGGCGTTGATTGTGGATCCAAGTAAAATGAAATCCTTGACAACTTCAATCTTTTCTCTGTTTATCATGATGTTGCTTATTGGTCCAGCTGTAAGAATTTTTGTTTTCTTTATGTTGAGGTGTAATCCATACTGAAGTCTGTGGTCTTTGATTTTCATCAGTAAGTGCTTCAATTCCTCTTCACTTTCAGCAAGCAAGGTTGTGTCTTCTGCATAATGTAGGTTGTTAATGAGTCTTCCTCCAATCCTGATGCCCAGGTCTTCATATACTCCAGCTATATGACAGAGTAGAACTGCCCTGTAGGGGAAAGTATTGAATATTTCACCAGTAAGTGTGACATTGCCTGTAGGTTTGTCATAGATGCCCTTTTTCAGCTTGAGAAATATTATTTCTATTCCTAGTTTGCTGACAGTTTTTTTTAATGAATATGTGCTGAATATTGTCAAATGCTTTTCTGTATCTATTGAGATGATCATAAGCTTTTTTTCCTTTGAATGTGTTGAATAATATGAATTACTTTTCAAATGTTAAATAAATCTTGCATTCCTGGAATAAACCCCATTTGATCGTGATACATTTTTGTTATATCATGCTTGGTTTGATGTAGTAATATTTTATTAAGGAATTTTGCATCTATATTCATGGGTGATTTTATTTTGTAGTTTTCTTATAATATCTTTGTGAGTATTGGTGTGATAAATAACCTCTGATAATAAAATGAGTTTGGTGGTTTTGTATTCATCTCTGTGTTCTGAAACAATTTGTGTAATATTCTTATTATTTCTTAGTTAAATGTTTGATAAAATACACCATTGAAACCATTTGGGCCTAGTGTTTTCTTTATGAAAAGATTTTTGAACACACATTCAGTTCATTCAACAAAATATAGGGCTATTCATATTTTCCATTTCTTTTTCTGTCTGTTTTATTAAGTTATGTTTTTCATGGAATTTGCACATTTAATCTAAGTTGTCATATTTGTTTGCATAAAGTCATAACATTGCCTCAACATACTTTTAAAGATATTATTTATTTGTTTGTTTGTTTTCTCATTTGGCCTGCTTTATTTCTGGTGAGAAACCAGCCTTAATTTATGTAGTTTATCCTCTGTATGCAGTATGCATTTTTTCTCTGGCTGCTTTTAAGATCTGCTCTTTATCTTTGGTTTTCATTATATTGACTATGATATGCCTATGTAAAAATGGCATGAGGGCAGTGTTTGACCTCCCTAATTTCACAAGGGGAAAGGAGAATCAAGATCAACAGCCCAAGTCTGATTCCTATGAGATGGGGGTCAGATATACCTCCTCTCACCGCCATCTTTACCAATTCTGACACCAACTGTCCCTCCCACAGCACTCTCTACTTCTCTGCTGGCTTCGATAATTGATTGCAGTGGCCGTACAGAACTCACAGACCATACTCATGATTATGGGGTTTATTAGGGAAGTAACAGGTTACAATTTAGGCTCAGGAACACTCAAGGATACAGTTCTTCCATCAGGACAGCCTCTTCCCAGCTGTGCTCACAGGCAAGGCTCTCCCTAGCCCTCAGCCTCTGCCCAAAGGCACTCATTTTTCTCTCTCTGTGAGGCAGGAAGCCCACCATGCTGTTTCCTGCTGCCAGGTCTCTTCTGTTGGATCTTTCCTGCCAGTGCTTCTCACTGTCTTCAAGGTTACAGCTTGCTCTCTGTCTCCTGGGTCCAGGAGCTCCTCAGCACAGGGATCCCAGGTCCAAAGGGTGTGCTGGCTCCTGGCTATTCTTCATTGGTGGTGCTGGGATTCTCCTCTTTGTTCTGGAATTGGCTCTCTTTTAAGGCAAAACTGAACAATCCCCTTGGTGGGCCACAATTAGCCTATCACACATCCCACCCAATCACGTGGGTGAGAGTTACAAGACCATGGCTAGAAAGGCCACACAAAAGTAATCAGTCACACCACAGCCTAGTTCTGATTTTCTTTGTATTTATCCTGTTTGGTTTTACTGAGATTCTTGGATGCATTTCATCAGATTTAGAAATGTCACTATCATTACATTTTCACATATTTCTTATGCCCCATTTTTCTCCCCTCTCCTTCTGGGACTCCAATTACATGCATGTTAGACCATTCAATATTGTTCCAGGGATATTAGAACTGTATTTTTTAATGCTTTTAACTTTTTGTATTTCAGTTTCATACTTTCTGTTGATTTGTATTCTAGTTCACTGATTCTTTTCTTTGATGATTTCAGTCTGCTGTAAAGCATATCTAATGAATTCTTCATTTTTGATATCTTATTTTTCATATATAACATTTCCATTTGGTTCTTTTTTTGTTTTCATATCTCTGCTGAAATTATCTACCTCTCAATGTGTTTCACTCACCTTTTCCACTAGATATTTTAGGATTTTTAACATAGTTTTTTTAAGATCTTATCTGTTAATACTAATTCGTTGACCATCTTTGGTTCTCTTTCTGTTGACAACTTACTTGGCAATGGTTCACATTTTTTTCTTGTTTTTCCCTCTCCTCCTTCCCTCTTTATCTTATTTTTCTCCTTCTCCTTCTTTTTTCCATGTGTCTTATGATATTTGATTGTTTGTTACACATGTTGTATAAAAGAAGAGACTGAAGTAATATTTACTTCCAAAAATGGGCCTGCACTTTCTTATGCTATGCTATTTGAATGATGTTTGAGTCAATGTGATCTGTAGTTAAGGAGATCTAGACTTTTTTTTACAGCTCTGGCTTGATTGAGTTCACTATTGAGCTTCAATTATTTTTGCAGCTGGGTTAGGACTTGTTCTTCAGCATAGCCTGCGATCTGATCACTGGCAAGACTCTGGAACTCTGCCTCAACATTATAGCTGAGCCAGAATCTTTTTGAACTTTGGGGGATCCTCTTCTTTTTTTAAATTTTATTGTATTTTAGGTGAATTTTTACAGCACAAATTACTTTCTCATTAAAAAATTTATGAACAAATTATTTTTTGACACTGGTTGCAATTCCTGCAATGTATCAGCAGCCTCCCTCTTTCCCTTTATATCTTGGGTTCCCTGTGTCCATTTGTCCAAGTTTCCTGTCCCTACCTTCTCGTCTTTGCTTTTGGGCAGGTGTTGCCTGTTTGGTCTCGTATACTTGATTGAGCCAAGCACATTCCTCACGTGTGTTATTGTTTGTCTCTTGTTGTTGTTGTTAGGTGCTGTCAAGTTAGTTCTGACTCATAGTAACCTTATGTATAACAGAAACACCGCCCAGTCCCGTGCCATCCTCACAATTGTTATATTTGAGCCCATTTTTGCAGCCCCTGTGTCAATCCATCTTGTCGAAGGTCTTTCTCTTTTTTACTGACCTTTTACTTTACCAAGCATGGTGTCCTTCTCCAAGGACTGGTCCCTCCTGATAACAGGTACAAGGTAACTGAGATGAAGCCTTGCCATCCTTGCTTCCAAGGAGCACTATGGCTGTATTTGTTCCAAGACAGACTTCTTCATTCTTCTGGCAGTCCATGGTATATTCAATATTCTTTGCAAACATAATTTAAAGGCATCAATTCTTCTTCAGTCTTCCTTATTCATCATCCAGCTTTCACATGCATATGAGGCAAGTGAAAATATCATGGCTTGGGTCAGATGCACCTTAGTCCTCAAAGTAACATATTTGTTTTCTAAGACTTTGAAGAGGTCTTTTGTGGCAGATTTGCCCAATGCAATCTGTCATTTGGTTTCCTAACTGCTGTTTCCATGAGTGTTGATTGCAGACCAAGTAAAATGAAATCCTTGACAATGTCAATCTTTTCTCCATTTATCATGATGTTTCTTATTGGCCCAGTTGTGAGGATTTTTGTTTTCTTTATGTTGAGGTGTAATCCATACTGAAGGCTGTGGTCTTTGATCTTCATCAGTAAGTGCTTCAAGTCATCTTCACTTTCAACAAGCAAGATTCTGTCATCTGCATATCATAGGTTGTTAATCAGTCTTCCACTAATCCTGATGCCACATTCTTCATATAGTCCAGCTTCTCAGGTTATTTGTTCAGCATACAGATTGAATAAGTATGGTGAAAGGATACAATCCTGACGCACACCTTTCTTGACTTTAAACCATGCAGTATCCCCTTTTTCTGTTCGAATGACTGCCTCTTGGTCTATGTACAG
>NW_004443939.1:34186291-34268212 GCF_000243295.1 Trichechus manatus latirostris | reverse complement strand
ATTCTTCACAATGTTATCCATAATTTGTTATGATCCACACAGTCGAATGCCTTTGCATAGTCAATAAAACACAGGTAAACATCTTTCTGGTATTATCTGCTTTCAGCCAAGATCCATCTAACATCAGTGATGATATCCCTGGTTCCATGTCCTCTTCTGAATCCAGCTTGAATTTCTGGCTGTTGATGTAGTGCTGCAATTGCTTTTGAATGATCTTCAGCTACATTTTACTTGCATGTGATATTAACGATATTGTTCAATAATTTTCACATTCTGTTGCATCACCTTTCTTTGTAATGGGAACAAATGTGACTCTCTTCCAGTCAGTTGGTTACCAGCTCTTTTCCAAATTTCCTGGCATAGACAAGTGAGTACCTTCACCACTACATCTGTTTTTTGAAACATCTCCATTGGTATTCAGTCAGTTCCTGGAGCCTTGTTTTTCGCCAATGCCTTCAGTGCAGCTTGGACTTCTTCCTTCAATACCATAGGTTCTTGATCATATGCTACCTCCTGAAATGGTTGAACATCAACCAATTCTTTTTGGTATGGTGACTCTTTGTGTTCCTTCCATTTTTTGATGCTTCGTTTGATGCTTCCTGTGTCATTCAATATTTTGACCAATAGAATCCTTTAATATTGTGACTGGAAGCTCGCATTTTTCCTTCAGTTCTTTCAGCTTGAGAAATGCCGAGTATATTCTTCCCTTTTGGTTTTCTAATTCCAAGTCTTTGCACATTTCATTATAATATTTTACTTGGACTTCTTGAGCTGCCCTTTGAAATCTTCTGTTCAGCTCTTTTACTTCATCATTTCTTCCATTTGCTTTAGCTACTGTATGTTCAAGAGCAAGTTTCAGTCTCTTCTGACATCCATTTTGGTCTTTTCTTTCCTGTCTTTTTAATGATCTGTCATTTTGTCGTACTGTGGTAGCATATGTGTTGCTGTGATACTGGAAGCTTTGGCACCAGTATTTCAAATACCAACAAGGTCACCCTTGGTGGACAGGTTTCGGCGGAACTTCTAGACTAAGACAGACTAGGAAAAAGGTCCTGGTTGTCTACTTCTGAAAAAATTGGCCAGTGAAAACCTTATGAACAGCAGTGGAACAGTGTCTGATATAGTGCCAGAAAATGAGCCCCTCAGGTTGGAAGGCACTCAAAATATGACTGAGGAAGAGATTCCTCCTCAAAGTTTGTTTTATGGGTCTGTCTAATCTTTGGCTCAAACATAACAGTGATTGTGAAGATGGCACAGGACTGGGCAATGTTTCATTCTCTTGTACCTGGGGTCACTGTGAGTTGGAACCTACCCGACAGCACCTAACAACAACAATCTTTGGCTGAAAGGTAGACTTCAGGACTGGCTTCAGTTCTGAGTTAGTAGGGTGTCTGGTGACCACAGTTTTGTGGTTTCCTCCAGTCTCTATTAGACCAGTAAGTTCTGGTCTTTTTTTTGTGAATTTGAGTTTTGTTCTACATTTTTATCCTGTACTGACCAAGACCCTGTATTGTGATCCCTGTCAGAGCGGTCACTGGTAACATCCAGGAACTGTCTAGTTCTTCTGGGCTCAGGCTTTTGGAGGTTGTGATTCATGGTCCTTTAGTCCTTTGGACTAATATTTTCTTTGTGTCTTTGATTTTCTTCATTCTCCTTTGCCCCAAATGTGGTGGGACCAATAGTTGTATTTTAGATAGAGCTCACAAGCTTTTAAGACCCCAAATGCTACTTACCAAAGTAGTCTGTAGAACATTTTCTTTATGAACTATGTTATGCCAATTGACCTAGTTGTCCCCAGCACCTTGGTCCCCAGTGCTCAGCCCCAGTAACTCATTTCCTCAAGGTGTTTTGATGTGTCTAGGAAGCTTCTATGACTTTGCCTTGGTCAAGTTATGCTGAGTTCCCCTATATTGTATGTTGTCTTTCCCTTCACCAAAGTTAACACTTGTCTACTATCTGGTTAATGGTTTCCCCTCCCCACTCCTCCCCTCCCTTGTGACCTTCAAAGATTGTTTTCTTCTGTGTGTAAACCTTTTCTTGGGTTTTTATAATAGTGGTTTCATACTATATTTGTCCCTTAGTGATTGAGTTATTTCACTCAGTATAATGCCTTCCAGATTCATCTATGTTGTGAAATGCAGATTCATTATTGTTCTTTATTGTTGGGTAGTATTCCATTGTGTATGTACCATAATTTGTTTATCCATTACATCTGTTGATGGCACTTAGTTTGTTTCCATCTTTTTGCTATTGTGAATAATGCTGCAATGAACATGGGTGTGCATATGTCTATTTGTGTGATGGCTCTTATTTCTCTAGAATATATTCCTAGGAGTGGGATTGCTGGATCATATTATATTTCTATTTCTAGCTTTTTAAGGAGGTACCATATCATTTTCCGTAGTGGTTGTACCATTTTACATACCCACCAGTACTGTATAAGAATTCCAGTCTCCTTGCAACCTCTCCATCATTTGTTATTTTCTGTTTTTTTTAATTCCTGCCAGTAATGTTGGAGTGAGATGGTATCTCATTGTAGTTTCAATTTACATTTCTCTAATAGCTAATGATGGTAAGCATTTCCTCACGTGTCTGTTAGCTGCCTGAACATCTTCTTTGGTGAAGTGTCTGTTCATATCCTTGCCTATTTTTTAATTGGATTATTTTTCTTTTTGTTGTTGAGGTGTTGCACTATTCTATAGATTTTAGAGATTAGACCCTTGTCGGATATGTCATAGCCAAGATTTTTTTCCCAGTCTGTAGGTTCTCTTTTTACTCTTTTGGTTAAGTCTTTTGATAAGCATAAGTATTTAATTTTTAGAAGCTCCCTGTTATCTAGTTTATCTTCTGTTGTTTGTGCATTGTTATTTATGGTCTGTATTCTCTTTATACCATGTAATAGGGCCCCTAGTATTGTCCCTATTTTTTCTTCCATGATCTCTATTGTCTTAGATTTTATATTTAGGTCTTTGATCCATTTTGAGTTAGTTTGTGTATGGTGTGAGGTATGGGTCCTGTTTAATTTTTTTCTACAGATGGACATCTAGTTTTGACAGCACCATTCATTAAAAAGTCTGTCTTTTCCCCATTTAATGACTCTGGTCCTTTGTCAAAGATCAGCTGACCATAGGTGGATGAATTTACATCTGGGTTCCCAATTCTGTTCCATTGGTCTATGTATCTGTTATTGTACCAGTACCAGGTTGTTTTGACTATCATGGCTGTATAGTAGATTCTGAAATTAGGCAGTGTGAGGCCTCCTACTTTGTTCTTCTTCAATAATGCTTAATTAATCCAGAGTCTTTTTCCTTTCCATATAAAGTTGGTGATTAGTTTTTTTGTCTCATTAAAGAATGCTGTTGGTATTTGGATCAAGATTGCATTATATCTGTAGGTCACTTTGGATAGAATTGACATTTTCACAATGTTGAGTCTTCTTATCCATGAACATGGAATGTTTTTCCATTTATATAGGTCTCATTTGGCTTCTTGCAATAGTATTTTGTAGTTTTCTGTGTATAGATCTTTTAAATCTGTCTTGATTATCTACTGCGGCTGTAACAGAAATACCACAAGTGGATAGCTTTAACAAACAAGTTTATTCTCTCACAGTTTAGAAGGCTAGAAAGTCCAAATTCAGGGTGCCAGTTCCAGGGGGAGCCTTTCTCTCTCTTTGGCTCGGGGGTGAGGTCCTTGTCATCAATCTCCCCTGGTCTAGGAGTTTCTCAGCGCAGGGACCCCAGGTCCAAAAGACACTCTCCTCTCCTGGTTCTTCATTCTTGGTGGCATGAGGTCCCCTCTCCTCTTTGCTAACTTCTCTCTTTTATATCTCAGAAGAGATTGACTTAAGACACAGCTAATCCTGTAGATTGCGTCCTGCCTCATTAACATAACTGCCTTTAATCCTGCCTCATTAACATCATAGAGGTTATGATTTACAACACAGGATAATCACATCAGACCACAAAATGGTGGACAACGCCATAATACTGGGAATCATGTCCTAGCCAAGTTGACACACATTTTGTGGGGACACAATTCAATCCATAACAATGTCCCTGGTTAGGTTTGTTCCTACATATTTAATCTTTTTAGAAACTATCATAAATGGTATTGTTTTCATGATTTCCTTTTCAAAGTTCTGTTTGTTGGTGTATTGGAATCCATTTGAGTTTTGTATGTTGATCTTGTGTCCTGCCACTCTGTTGAATCTTTCTATTAGTTTCAGTGGTTTTCTCGCAGAATCTTTGGGGTTTTCTCTATATAGGATCATATCATCTGCAAATAGGGATAGTTTTACTTCTTCTTTTCCAATTTGGATGCCCTTTATTTCTTTTTCTTGCCTTCTTGCTCTGGCCAGGATTTCCAACACAATGTTAAATATGAGTGGTGATAATGGACATCCATGTCTTGTTCTTATTCTCAGGGGGAATGCTTTCAGCCTCTCTACATTGAGGATGATGTTGGCTGTTGGTTTTATATAGATGCTTTTTATTATGTTGAAGAATTTCCCTTCTATTCCTGTTTTATTGAGAGTTTTTGTCAGGAATAGGTGTCAGACTTTATCAAATGCCTTTTCTGTGTTGATTGAGATGATTATGTGATTCCTGTCTATTGTTCTATGTATGTGGTGGGTTACATTGACTGATTTTCTAATGAACCATCCTTGCATACCTGGTATGATTTCCACTTGGTCGTGCTGTATTATTTTTTTTTGATACAATGCTGAATTCTATTGGCTAGAATTTCGTTGAGAATTTTTGCATCTGTATTCATGAGAGATATTGGTCTGTAATTTTCTTTTTTTGTGGTGTCTTTGTCTGGCTTTGGTATCAGAGTTGTGCTGGCTTCATAGAATGAATTTGGGAGTATTTCTTCCTTTTCTGTGCTCTGAGTGGGAGTTCCACTTCTTGTTTTATAGCCTGGGTTCCTGGTTTGGTTCACTGAGAGAGTCTTCTTTGCTGTTCTACAGTCCTTCCTCTGATATATGATTTTTGTCCCTGCCACTGTAAACTCAGCATCTTCTGATGGAAGCAGCCCTGCCCTTTTATACAACCTTGTATACCTTGGAAGCTTTCCTCTTGAATTTCCTGCCTTTCTCTGTTTCTTTAATATTTGAAAATCTTCAGTGCCCTAGGACATTTATCTTAGCTCTTTTCTCTAGCCTCAGGCTTCTTAGGGAGAAGCCTAGAGTTCTGCAGGGGAGAGGTTCCCCTTAGCTTTCCTTTCCTGTTCCCTTTCTGTTTCAGATGGTAGCTGCTATGCACTTAAGGGGCCCCAGTGTATCCAAGGCCCTGTGTGTCTGTTAGCTCTCCTCTGTCCTTGGATTTTGGTGTTTTACTTTCAAGTACTTAATGAAAACCTGTGGGAAAGAGTTGGCAGGTGAATAGAGATTTGCTCTATGGATGCTGCTTCTTGAGATTCTAATATGTCACTTTAGCCTACAGAAATTTTCAGCATGTTTTGCCTAATTCCCCCTGTGGTAGATTTTTCATCCCCCTACATTTCTGCCTGGGATGAGAGCATGAGGAACTCTCTCCTACATCAGTCTCCTTGATTCCTATTGTTTAGTCCATCTGAGGTTCTTTTTGTTCTCAGTATTTTGATTGGTTTTGAAATAATATGATTTTGTAGCTTGTTTGATCTCTCTTGTTCTGGTTGTTTGGATGAGAGTGACAGTCTCTTCTTGCAACTTTCAATATCTAAACCAGAAGTGGCACTTACCTTAATATACTTTAGTGTTAGTGATATCCCCTCTTACTAATCTGTGTTTTCTGTCTTAATTTCTTGATCAGTCTTCTAGAGGTTTATTAGTTATTTTATTCTTTTTGAACAACCATCTTTTCATTTTGTTTCCTATTTCACTGATTTCTGCTCAGATCTTTATTATTTCCTTTCATCCACTTACATTGGTTTTTATTTGCACTTCTTTTTCTAGTTTCTTAAAGTAGAAACTTAGATTACTATATTTTTACACCATTTTCTTTTCTAATATATTTACTTAAAGCTATAAATTTCCCTCTAAGCACTGCTTTAGCTACGTCATACAGATTTTTATATGTTGTATTTTCAGTGTCATTCAATTATTTAATTTAAATATGTTTTAATTTCTCTCATGGCCCATGGGTTATTTAGAATTGTGTTGCTTAATTTTTAAATACTTTGACATTTTGTATATTTCCTTCTTTTATTGATCTCTAATTTATTTCTGTTATGTTTAGATAGCATTCTATAAAATTTTAGTCTGCAGACTGAGTCCAGTACAACTAGATGGTGCGCAGCTACCACTACTGACTGCTCTGACAGGGATCACAACAGAGGGTCCCAGACAGAGCTGGAGAAAAATGTAGAATAAAATTCTAACTCCCAAAAAAAGACCAGACTTACTGGCCTGACAGAGACTGGGGAAACCCCAAGAGTATGGCTTCCGGACACCCTTTTAGCTCAGTAATTAAGTTACTCCTGAGGTTCACCGTTCAGCCAAAGATTAGACAGCTCTGTAAAATAAAACAAGACTGATGGGGCACAACAGTCCAGGGACAAGGACTAGAAGGCAGGAGGGGACAGGAAAGCTAGTAATAGGGAACTCATGGTTGAGAAGGGACAGTGTTGACATGTCATGGGGTTGGTAACCATTTCATAAAAGAATATATGTAGTAACTGTTTAATGCGAAAGTATTTGTTCTGTAAACGTTCATCTAAAGTTCAATAAAAAATAAAAATAAAGAAAAATTTTAGTCTGTAATTGTTAACTGTAGTATTTTATAAATGTTGGTTAGGTCATATTGGTAATTTAAATCTTCTTTAGGATGACAGATTTTTTTGTCTAGTTGATCTATCAGTTGTTGACAGAGGAATGTTAAAATAATCAATTATGTTTATGGATTGGTCTATCCTTTCAATACTGTCAGTTTTTGCTTCATGTATTTTGAACTTAATTTAAGATTATTGTATTTTTCTGGTGAATTTATACTTTTAATCTTATGAAATGTTGCTATTTATATCTGGTAATACTTCTTGTCTTGAAATCTCTTTGGTCAGATATTAATATAGCCACTCCAGGTTTCTTATGGTTAGTGATTGTATGATACATCTTGTGCCATACTATTACTGTCTTTTGAATCTTTATTTTTAGAGTGTATTTATTGTAGACAACATGTATTTGGGTCTTACTTTAACCAGATTGACATTCTCTGACTTTTAATTGGCTTAGATCTTATGTATTTAATGTAATTATTGATACGATTGGTTTACATCTACTATTATGCTATTTTTTTTCTGTTTGCCCCTCTATTTACTTTTCGTCTTATTTTTCTTATATTTTCGTTTCTCTTTTTTTTAGTATTCCATTACACTATATCCAACTCACCCAACTCTACTCACTCTACTTTCCTCATTGTAACAAACATGCCTAACATATTCCTATCTTATGGCTTTGCCTATATCGTTCCCTCTACGTATCATATTCTTTCCCCAGATAACCTCACTCTTATTCACTATATCTCTTACACTGCTTTGTTTTTCATCATAGTGCTTTTCACCCCCTGACATTATATTTACACTTGCTTGCAGATTTTTCTCCTCAGACTAGAATGTAAGTTACAAAGAACAGATCTTTTTTTGCATCATCAGCACTTAAGATAAGATCTGGCAACTTGAAGGTTCCCAAAAATATTTTTGTAATAAATGAATTAAAAGGACGTGGATTGAAAGAGGGACATTTAATCAATTGTGATTAAAAGTGAGTGAATGGACCTATAGTAATAGTGCCAACCACATTAAAACACAAAATGTACTGAGACTGATTTTAAATGTTAAGGACTGATGGTGTAATGTTGATTGAAAAGAAAAAATAGAAGACAGAAGCCCTCAATTGTTTTTGCTTCTGTATTGTCTGACAGGAAACTATTCTTCAAATTAAAAATAATAAAACAAAAAATTACACAGGGAAGACAGAGCCAAGGATGGCAGTGAGATTTTAAGAAAACCTAGAAATTCTGAGTAATGTTGACCCCCTGGCATAGACGGCTTGCACTCTAGATGCCCTTGTTCTCATGAGCATAGGACATGATAGGAGCCTAAAGACTGGCCAGAATAGGAGCTAAGGAAATTAAACAGAATATAGAAGAGCTTACAGAAAAGCTACTCCTATCCAAGGTGAAATCAGACAACGCCCCCAAATAGAAGTGAAGATTGCAAATTCTAATTCTAGCCAGTACTGTAGTGATGCTAAGAGGACCTTTGTGGTGGGAGAGCAGGACATGGCAACAGTGTGTAATTGGTAGGCCAGATTGCTGAATAAACTCAGGGACAGGAATATTAGAAGCAGGATCCAGTCTCTGGATGGCAATAAAGAGGAGAAGTTCAGCACCCCAGCCTAAGGATTAGTATCAGGCCTCAGTTCCAGTTAAAATTTGGACGCAAGACTAGTCAGGCACATACTTGCACATATTCCAACATATGTGATCAGTGTTAGAGTAAGGGACTGGAGATAAGAGCTCCTTTAGATATCCAGGGCACAAAATTTATTCGGGATCACAGGGTATGGGAGCAACAGACATAATTCACAGGCTGGGAGGGATAGGACTTGGCTATTACTGCCTTAGGGTCTGTTCAAGGCTAAGTCTGCCCATAAAACAAAAACAAAAAAACCAAACCCGTTGCCATTCAGTCGATTTCGACTCATAGTGACCTTATAGGACAGAGTAGAGCTGCCCTATAGGTTTTCCAAGGAGCAGCTGGTGGATTCGAATTGCCAACCTTTTGGTTACCAGCCAAGGCCTTAACCACTGCACCACCAGGGCTCTAAGCTGGATATTATTCTTAAGAAATTGGTAAGGAGTCAAGTTAAAGGCAGTTGCCGTTGAGGTGATTCCAACTCGTGCCCACCCTGTGTGTGTCATAGTAGAACCGTGCTCCATAGGGTTTTCAATGGCTGGTTTTTCAAAAGTAGATTGCTAGATCTTTCTTCTGAGGTGTGTCTGGGTGGACTCCAACCTCCAACCTTTCAGTTAGCAGCCAAGTACATGTTAACTGTTTATACCACCCAAGACCCTAGGAAGAAATTTTGCAATTTTGTTTTTCAAAAATGGGAAAAGAGTAGATTCACTCAATCACATGTATTTATTCAACTGATCACCCAGCTAATGTTTCCTGAGTGTTTGTTGGGTCCGGGGCACCGCGCAGGGCTCTAAGGACACAAGGCTGTTATGGTTCTTAGCTCTCAGGGAGATTTCAATATTTTAAACCCAAAGATAAACTATAGAAATTGATGTTAATTCCAGGAAAACTTGTAGGACAGCCATTGAAAGGCTGGGTTGATTTTCTGAAAACAAGACATGTTAATCTAACTAATTCTTTCTTTGCTAGAGCTGTTTTACTGGAACATCATGGAAATGTATTATTTTATTTTGACTTTTGCCAGCTATATCATGATAAACTTGAATTGAGGAAACATAAAGGCTGTGTAGAAGTAAAATTAGGTAGTATCATAACAAGTTGAGCAACCATATCCAAATATTTATCATGAATTAATCATTATTAATCTGGTGGCAAGTTTGTACTATTTCTAACTTCAAATCTGTTATGTATAACATTTTGTTAGTAGTTTTCTTGAAAATATGAAAGGTGTGATTTTCAAATTTGTTGATGAGTCTGGGAAGAAAGCCAAATATTGGATGTATGGAGACACCAAGGGATGAACAGGAAGACCCATCTCCCACATTCCCATTGGTCTCCATCAGAAGTTTTCTCAGTCTAGTGTAACATGTTCAGCAAATACTCTTTAAGAATCCATCTCCAAGTAGATTATTCCCCACCCTTCGAAGACTCTCTTGTGCAGAAATTCTGCATTCACTTTGACTTGGAGGACAAAAGTATGCATAAACATATTGACAGGCTGAAGGAATAAGCAGAATCTGACAAGATAAGTTTTTTTTTTTTTTTAAATAAGAGTTAACAGTAAGGTAATGCAAGCAGGTCTAAATAAAAAATAAACTATAACAATACAGAATTGGGGGAAGGGGACTGGGCTTGGGGATTAGCTTGGCAACGACTCCTGTAAAAAAATGTTTTGAAGATTGTAGTCAGTGGGCTACTCCATGTAAGATATGGCCATCCACAGTCTAGGTGTGATCATGTGATCTTAATTGCAAAAATGAAAGTACAGTACCTAACCTGATCAGAGGATGCCTGAAATAGCTAAAAGTAATAGAATCAAAGAGCACTAGAGAAGGGCAACCTAGAATGAAAAGGGACTTAAAATCTTCGCATGAGGGGAAAGATTGGAAAAACTGGGAGTGGTTAGATTGGATATGGCTTGAAAATAGAGAAGGACATAATAAAACAAAACCAAACCCACTGCCATCAAGTTGATTCCAACTTGTAGCAACCCTGTAGGACAGAGTAGAACTGCCCCATAAGGTTTGCAAGGCACTAATCTTTACAGAAGCAGATTGTCATATCTTTCTCCCATGGAGCTTCTGGTGGGTTTGAACTGCGACATTTAGGTTAGCAGCCAAGGGCTTAACCACTGCACCACCAGGGCTCCTAGGATATAATTGCCTTCATTTATCTGAAATCTGTTAGGGAGAAGAGGAACTAGTCATTATTCATTTTAGTCCTAAAAATTAGAATTGATACCAATAGGTGGAAATCTACAGTTTAGATACACTTTGGGCCAAAAAAGGGAAGAACTTAATACTAAGGATATCCTGAAGGTGGAATGTGCTTATCAGAGTGAATAGCAGGAGATTTTAGTAAATGGATCCTTGATCTCAGCCCAGAACTATTTCCAACACTAATGCTCTAGAATTTGTATTGTTTTTAAGCTTGTTAGATGATTCTGATAAAAAACTGTGTTTGGAAACTACCAGGTCAAACAATCTTTTTTCAGACATGATATGTAATTGAATACCAGTGATTGACTGTAAAAGAATTGATGCCTTTGAATTATGGTGTTGGAGAAGAATATTGAATATACCATGGACTGCCAAGAATGAACAGATCTGTCTTGGAAGAGGTACAGTCAGAATGCTCCTTAAGTTTACAAGGATGGTGAAGCAAGGATGGTGAGACTTCATCTCATGTGCTTTGGACATGTTATCAGGAGGGATCAGTCCCTGGAGAAGGACCTTATATTTGGTAAAGTAGAGGGTCAGCAAAAATGAGGAGGACCCTTAATGAGATGGATTAACATAGTGGCTGCAACAATGGGCTCAAACATAGCAATGATTATGAGGATGGTGCAGGACCGGGCAGTGTTTCGTTCTGTTGTACATAGAGTTGCTATGAGTGAGAACCGACTCGTCAGCACCTAACAACAACAGCAATTGATTGGAAGGTCAGGAAGGAACTGGATGACCTATAAAGGCTCTTCCCCCCAAAACTCATTAAGTGGCATTTATTATTGTGAATTCACCTTGGTTTAGGCTCTGGCCTGCATCCTTGTAAACTTAAGAACTTAAATATGCCTTTGCCTCAAATTTGGCCAATTTAGGCCTCCTAAGTCATGTTAAAAAAACTCAGTGGGAACTTGTAGTGGATATTTTGGTTCTGGCCATCAAGCATTTCCTCTACCCTCCTAACAGCCCTTTTTACTTCAGGGAAATTGCCTCTCTCATATTATGTGTTATCTTGGAGGTACAATGAATCCTGATACCCGCTCTTTTAGTAAAGTAGATGAAGAAACTCCTTCTGCCATATCCTTCATCTCAATACCCTTCTATGGCCAGGAGGAGTTATATGACTAAGATTGGCCAATCAGACATTCTCTTCTGAGATTTAGATCTTAATCATTTGACACAGAGGCAGGAGAGATGGATAGAAGTCGTGTATCCTAGATGCTGTTCCCGTTCTAGATTGCTCCAGTTCCAAGACCATGTTAGCATTTATGTTTCTTGCCCGTCTCTAAGACTGGAGTCTATAGTCTTCCAATTATTTTATCTTCTAATAAGTTCTACCTTTGATTACATTAGCCAAACTTAATTTTTATTGTTTCCATTAAAAAAGCCCTAATTGATACAAATGCAAGACTGATATATAAAACCTGAACATTTAATTTATTAATTTACAAAAACAGTGAATGCTGGCTTTCCTGTAGGAAAGCTCCACAGGAAGCTAGATTATCAGACTATTTCTTGATAAGCATAGAATCAGAACAAGGAAAGTCATATATGATTCAGATGTTTAATTACATGACCTTATGATTGTGGTATTTTCTTCAATCCAGGGAAACTTGTTAAAATTATTAGATGCTTGTTGGCCTCATAGGTTATCCCCTCTCCCAACAATGCTTGGATAAAGCACTGCTGGTGTATTCCTTCTGTGACTCTTCTTTTTCTTTGCTTTGAAATGATTGATCAAAGTTGGACCCATTAACTCTTTCATTTAGGTTACTGGCAATTTGTATAGGCCTCAGGTTCCATCCATTTAAGTAAACCTTGCATTCCTTCTTCTGCTTTGAGAAGAATAACTTTATTTTTGTCCTTGAGAACTCCCAGAGAGTACTTGATTCTTCATTTCCCACCTAGATTTGAACTTCCCAAGTTCCCTAAGCTCAGGGATTCTGTCTTCATTTTGGCATGAAATGACAACTATCTCAGCACCTTTGACCACCATATATTCCTCAAAGCCTTAGTCCATAGCGAAAATTTTCACTAATGAAGATGGGACTTTTTCTGGGTGCACCTGGTTGATGTTTGACTTGTAATTGGAATATTCTTAGGACAAAACTTCTAGTTGGCTATCCTACAAAACATTTATCAATCGATGTGTCATTATTCAGGGATATTCCTATATAGAATGTTTAAATTTACTAATATTTAGGATGATATGTTCTTATTGGACATGATATAATGAGTAAATGGAATTGCAATTATTTAAGGTCAAGCTGGGTCAGATTGATCTTCTTTTTTCCTTGCAGAGTGTTTGTCTGGAAAGCCAGATATACTAGATCTAATTTTACAAATGACTTTTATGCATTACCTAATTGGCCTGCTGTTTATTAGAGCATGTACAATATGAGATGGTCTCAAGTTGTAGATATTTACATAAGAACGGTCACACTTACTGACTATGGGCCCTTGTCGTGTAACTAGAGAATAGATTCTCAATTTTACCAAATCAATCAGAGAATTAGAATATGAAGACTCAAGTTACAAATGATTAGTTTCTTAAAAATAGAGAGTTTAGTTGTATGTTTAGGTCAATCTCCAATAAAATCTACCTGAGATGCTAAAACTATGAATTTTAGCTTTTTGTAACATAACATATTCAGGCATGTCAGCACATGGAAGCTGATTTAATCAGTTAAGAGATTCAAGCAAGAAATATTAGATATTGTGACAGTATATCAAATCGGAAGTCAAATCACAAGTGGGAACTGGGTTAGAATGTTATCTTTACCCCTATTAGTGTGTGATCTTGTGCAAGCTACTTAACCTCTTTAGGCTTCTATTTCTTTGTCTGTAGAATGGAGATTAAAATGATATTGCCATTATATCTTGTACCAATGGAATGGCAGTGACATTGTCTTGAGAAAGATTCTGAGATTGTTCCTTTGGGCAGCAGCATTTTTGCTGCCCCATTTGACATCCCTCTACTGAGGCATTTATTGGATATAACGGGATGTTTAATCAAACTATTTCTGTCTCAGATTTGCAGCTAAATCTCCCCAGATGAGGACAGTAGACCTCTCATTGTAAACATAGCCTCCAAACATCCTTGCAGGACCTACTGAAGAGGTGGCAGAACTAGCCTACTCCCATCATCTCCATTTATATAAGCAGAAGACTAGGAAGTCAGGCAGAATAATCCGAGAAATTGTCCTAGTGAACAGTACCTTCTTTTGACATCCCCCCTCCCTACGCCAAACCAAGCAAGGGAAGATCTAAGAGAGTGTTTTAAATTTGCAAGGGAGTCTGAACAATAGAGAGATGACTTCTCCTCGGGTTGACATCTGCATGTAAAGTGGACTTGGTGATTTGAGTGAGGGAAAAAGGAATTGACAAGAGATGGTAGGAAGAGAGGAATGGAAATATTGCCTTTATTTATACTGTTTGGCCTAGCAGGGTTCCGTGAGTTTCTTTTGGACCTCAAGAACTCTGCAGGAGTTAGCTGTGTTTGAACCATTTGGCCAGGATGCTGACCAAGTGCTAGGTGAAGGTCTACCAGCAGCAGAAGGCTGTGGGGAGTCATGCCAGGGGTGGAGAAAGAGAGACAGTTGGACGCGATTATGCCAGGGAGCATCTTCCTAGAAAAGAAAGTATGCAGCAGAGACTGGGCCTCACAGAGTTCAGATTGTTCAATATATCAGTTACACGTGTTTTCTTATGTGATTCTTCTGTGCAGTCAAAACGGTATTATAATAATGGTGAAAAACAATAATCTCAGGTTTAGACTCACCAGTGAGATCACTGGAATCCCAGTTCCCCCAAATCCTTCCTATCAATTAAAGAACTATCCTGTGGTCTCTCATCAAGTCCTTTGATACAGCAGATTTTCATATACCTCACCGTGCTATTTCTACTTTGCCACTCTCAGCAAAGGCTACGATGCTCCCAGGCATCTGTGGTATTATCTTTTGCTACTTCCTAGGGACATAGTTCCAGTTGTTCTTCAGTTCTGCTCCAATGGTCTCCATGTGGAAGTGGGAAAATACTACCATCTTCTCTCTCTTTCTTTGTTTCTTTCTCCTTTCTAGTTGATTGACTCTTGCATGTGACTACTATAAGCATTTTTCACTGAAGTTAATCTGAATGTCACCAAACTGGGAGAAAATGAAAAACATCAGTCCCCTGTGGCCTCTGTATTAGTTTCTTAGGGCTGCCATAACAAAGTAGCATGAAGTGGGTGGCTTTAAACAACGGAAATGTATTGTCTCAGAGTTCTGGAGGCTAGAGGTCTAAACCAGCCTTTTGCCAGTTGTCTCTTCTGGTAGCCTCAGGCATTCCATGGCTTGTGGCAGCATAACTCTATCTCTGCCTCCATCTTTAAATCTCTGTCATCCCTTTGTGTGTCTCTTTGTGTCTTTTCTTTGTAAGGACAACATTCGGATTGGATTAAGACACATCCTACTCCAATATGACCTTGTGTTAATTGATAACAACTTCAAAGAACTATTTCCAAACAAGATCATTCACAGGAACTAGGAGTTAGGACTTCAACTCACCTTTTTTGGGGAATAAAATTCAATCCTTAACACCCACAACTGTGTCCCTGGGCCAAGCGTTAGACTTCGGTCTTCTCTCATTAGGATGGCCTGTTTCTCTATCAGATCATCAGCATAATCTCCTTCACTCCATCATAGTGTCTGCTCAGGTACACTGATTGCAGGCTCCGGGGAGCTTCTTTCCTGGACAGCTTAGGGGTCTTAGCCTGAGCAGTCAGGTGTCAGCCTCAGTATTCCCAAGGATTTCCTGACTCTTGGGTCTTCTTGCAAACGAGACCTGGCTAACCTTCCTTGCCAGCCTCTGGGACAAGCCAAGCCCATCAAATTTTTTATTGTATGTAGAGTAAATAATTCTCGCAAGTGATGCTAATGGGGAGAAAGATCTGAAGAAAAACGGATTTGTTCAGAACATTTCCAAACAATTTCTCACAGTTCTTTTCTCTGATGAATCATATCTTCATTATCTAGCTTTACCATGTTGGCAAATGTCAAGGCTTTGTTTTCTAACTGTCTTCAGAAATGCTGATAGCTACAGGTGATTGCTAACAATTATTCTGCAGTATAATGGATAGTTACAGAGTTTAATAAATGAGAAAGGGCCAAGCAAAAATTTTTTAAAAGAAGAGGGAAATTAAGCATTTAATAGGATTTGTTTTCAAGCTGTTATTTGGGAGATTTAAATAAACCCTCTTATATGCTCTAATTTTTGAGCCTTTAGTGTGCCTTAGTTTTAAGGTTTTTTTTTTTTTTTTTTTTAATTAATTAAAAAAAAAAAAAAAAACTCCTTAAATAGGAGTGTAAAGAGAAACCCTTTCAGTTGTAAGGTGTGATGAAGCCTTTTCTTTCAGCTCATGAAAGGTTATGCCATGAAATCTGTGAAAGATGCTTCTGTACTAATTATACCACTTTAAGAGCTGCGTCTAGTTCTTGAGGTTTTAAAAGAAAATGGCAGTATTTTCAGAATGCAACCATTTTGAGATCAAAGTTCACATCCTGGGTCAGGCTAATTTGGGCAGATATTTCCGTGCTTAACAATCAGAGATGCACTCCTCAGTGGTAAATTTCAGTTTTCTGTCATAGAAACCCCAAGAGCGTATCTGTCAAAAATGAAATATTTAGATTAATTGGGGCTTTGCTATGGCGTCTGGCCCTGGGAGGAGCTAGTCACCCCAGGTAGGTATGGATTGTCCTTTGAAGACCTCCAGATATAGAGGTTACATAACCTTCTTCAGTCATCCTCATCATCTAAATGTCCTTCTATGCATCTGAGGACTTCCTTTCCTAATTTAATTTTTTTTTTTCTCCCAGTGGAGATAAAGAACAACTGGTCCATATCTGTATAAAATCCCTTTAGTCACTCATACTCCTACCTCTCCCTTACTCAGATTAAACAATGAAATCCCAATTTCTTTATTTAAAATATTCCCTAATTAATTAAAAAAAGAAATCCCAGTTCCTTGTAAGTTTAGTAAAAATTGCTACTGAATGAGAGCAGAGGGAATGCACTGATTTGAAAAATGTCGTTTGCCACTGCATACAACCTTTCAAGTCTTGTTTTTACAAACATTTATTTAGCAGAACAGTTTCCTTAGACAGCACTGTCTTCCTGGAAACTTCAGTAGGTAAATATGAATCCTGTGGTGTTTTCCCTGAGGCCTTATGTTTCAGAGGTGGCCTCAGACATCTTAGACAACACTGATCTGTACTGTCATCCCCAGGTTTTCACATTTACCTAACAGTACTCAAGGTATGAGGACAGTCATGATAGTAATTTATAAATGCTTCCAAAAGGTTGATTTCAATGTGTGAGAATTAATTTAAATAACAGTGAAGTACTGGAAGATCAATTTAGAGAATAATAATTTCATGTCTAACCTTCCAAACTATCACCAATTTTAATAATTCTATAGTTTCTACATGTATGAAGTTTTTAAATGTCAAAGTTTGGTCTACAATAACTAGATGTTCACAGCTGTGTAAGCAGTCTTTCCCCATCTTTCTCAATTTATGATCATTCAATGAGAAGACTGTTATTTCATACTCAGAGACATTTTGATAAAAGCCAGCATTCGTGTCCTTCAAATTTTTAACAGATGACAGTGTATCACTCTTGATTCTTTTTTTTGAACATTTTGTTGTATTTTAGGTGAAAGTTTACATAGCAAAGTAGTTTCCCATTCAACAGTTCATACACAAATTGTTCCATGACATTGGTTGCCATCCCTGCAATGTGTCAGCACTTTCCCCATTTCCACCTTACCTTCCCTGTTTCCATCTGTGAAGTTTCCCCGCCCCTTCTTGCCTTCTTATCTTTGCTTTTGTGCAAATGTTGCCCATTAGGTCTCCTGTAGTCGATTGTTCTGAGGAGCACATTCCTTGTGGGTGTTGTTGTTTATTTTATAGGCTGATCTATTATTTGGCTGAAACGTGACCTCTGGGAGTGGCGTTAGTTCGAGGTTAAAATGGTGTCTTTGTGCAATAGTCTCGGGGGTTCCTTCGGTCTCTATCAGTCCAGTAAGTCTGGTCTTTTTTATGAGTTTGAGTTTTGTTCTACATTTTTATCCTATTCTAATCGGGATCCTCTATTGTGTCCCTGGTCAGAGCACTGAGTGGTGGTAGCCGGGCACCATCTAGTTCTTCTGGTTTCAGGGTAAAGGAGGCTGTGGTTCATGTGGGCCATTAGTTCTATGGACTAATTGTTTCCTTGAGTCTTTGGTCTCTTTCACTCTCCTTTGCTCCAGACAGAAGGAGACCAACAGTTGTATCTTAGATGGTCACTTGCAAGCTTTTAAGACCTCATATGCTACTCACCAAACTAGGATGTAGAACATTATCTTTATGAGCTATATTATGCCAGTTGACCTAGATGTCCCCTGAAACTATGGTCCTGAGCCTTGAAACTCCGTAACTCAGTCCCACGAGGTGTTTGGATACATCTAGGAAGTTTCCATAACTGTGCCCCCTATGTGCTCTATTACATATATGAATATATGAGCAGCACATACAAATATGTATATACAAATGCCCACAACTATACCTATATATGCACACACATGCACTCCCATATGCCCTCCCACACTTACAGAGCATACATATCTACCTCTGTAACCACTCACAAATATTTGGTTGTTATTACTGTCGCAGAATTGTATGTTATAGCATTTACCTTAGTTGTCCTTTATTGTTGCATACCTGTCAGTGTCTTTATTTACCTTGGTCACATTGTGCTGACTTCCCTATATTGTGTATTGCCTTTCCCTTCACCAGAATTAACATGTGTCTATTATCTAGTAAGTGATTCTCCCTCCCTCCCTCTACCCTCCCTGGTAACCATCAAAAACATTGCTTTCTATGTGGAAACCTATTCTTGACTTTTTATAATAGTGGTGTCATACATTATTTGTCCTTTTGTGATTGACTTATTTCGCTCAGCATAATGTCCTCCAGATTCATCCATGTTATAAAATGTTTCCTGGATTCATCATTATTCTTTATCATTGCACAATATTCCATTGTAGGTATGTACTACGTTTTGTTTATCCATTCATCTGTTGATGGACACTTAGGTTGTTTCCATCTTTTTGCTATTGTGGATAATGCTGCGATGAACATAGGTGTGCATATGTGTGATCGTGTCAATGTAGTTTTATTTCTTGGATATATAACTAGGAGTGGGATTGCTGGATCATATGGTATTTCTATTTCTAGCTTTCCATAGTGGATGTAGCATTTTACAATTCTACCAGCAGCGTATAAGAGTTCCAATCTCCCCACAACCTCACCAGCGTTTGTTTTCTGTTTTATTGATCAGTGCCATTTTTGCAGGGGTGAGATAGTATCTCATTGTAATTTTGATTTGCATCTCTCTGATGGCTAATGATCAAAAGCATCTCTTCATGGGTTTGTTAGCTGACTGAATATCTTCTTTGGTGAGGTGTCTGTTCATGTCCTTTGCCCATTTTTTGATTGGATTGTTTGTCTTTTTGTTATTGAGGTGTTGAAGTTTTCTGTATATTTTAGAGATTAGACCCTTGTCCAATATGTCACTGTCAAAATTTTTTTCCCAGTCTGTGGGTTTTCTTTTTACTCTTTTGGTAGTCTTTTGATGAGCATAAGTATTTAATTTTTAGGAAGTCCCCGTTATCTAGTTTATCAAATCTGTGCATTTTTAGTTATGTTTGATAGTGTATTTATGCCATCAATTAGGGCCCTAACTCTGTCCCTGTGTTATCTTCCAGGAACTTTATAGTTTTAGGTTTAATGTTTAGGTCTTTGATCCATTTTTAGTTAGTTTTTGTGTATGGTATGAGATATGGATCCTGTGTTATTTTTTGGAAAATGGATACCCAATTTTGCCAGCACCATTTGTTAAAGACACTACCTCTTCCCCATTGAATGGATTTGACACTTTGTCGAAGATCAGCTCTCCATTGCTGGATGGATTTGCTTTTGGGTTCTCAATTCTATTCCATTGGTCTAGGTGTCTGTTGTTGTACCAGTACCAGGCTGGTTTGATTACAGTGGCTGTATAGGAAGTTCTGACATTGGGGAGTGTGAGGCCTCCTACTTTGTTCTTCTTAAATTGCTTTAGCTCTTTGGGGCCTCTTTTCTTTTCATACAATGTTGGAGATTAATTTTTCTGTTTCATTAAGGAATGTTGTTGGGATTTGGATCAGGATTGCATTATATATATGGATTACTTTGGGTAGTATTGACATTTTCACAATGTTAAGTCTTCCAATCCATGAGCATAGTATGTTTTTCCATTTACGTAGGTCTCTTGTTTTCTTGCAGTAGTGTTTTGTAATTTTCCTTGTATAAGTCTTTTATGTACCTGGTTAGATTTATTCCTAGGTATTTTATTCTTTGGGGGCTATTATAAATGATATATCTATATATATTTTAAATTTCCTTTTTGGAGTTCTCCTTGTTAGTGTAGAGTAATTCAGCTGATTTTCATATGTTGATCTTGTACCCTGCCACATTGCTGAACCCTTCTATTAGTTCCAGTAACTTTCTTGTGGAATCTATGGGATTTTCTATGTATAGGATCATGTCATCTGTGAATAGGGGTAGTTTTACTTCTTCCTTACCAATTTGAATGCCTTTTATTTCCTTTTCTTGCCTTATTGCTCTGGCTAGGACTTCCAGTATAATATTGAATAAGAGTGGTGATAACGGGCATTCTTGTCTCATCCTCATTTTCAAGGGGAATGCTTTCAATCTCTCTCCACTGAGAATAATGTTGACTGCTGGTTTTGTATATATGCCCTAATTATGTTGAAGAATTTCCTTTCCGTTCCTATTTTGATGATAGCTTTTATCAGGAAAGGGTGTTGGATTTTATTAAATGCCTTTTCTGCATCAATTGAGATGCTCATGTAATTTTTTCCTTTGTTTTATTTATATGGTAAATTATGATGACTGATTTTGTAATGTTGGACCATCCTTGCATCCTTGGTATGAATCTGACATGATCGTGATGTTTTATTTTTTTGATATGCTGTCATATTCTGTTGGCCAGAATTTTGTTGAGTATTTTTGTGTCTATATTCATGAGGGATATTGGTCTGTAATTTTCTTTTTCTTTGGTGTCTTTGCCTGGCTTTGGTATCAGGGTTATGCTGGCTTCATAGAATGAATTAGGGAATATTCCTTCCTTTTCTATGTTCTGGAATAGTTTGAGTAGAATTGGTGTCAACTCTTCTCTGAACATTTGGTAAAACTTTCCATGAAACCATCTGGCCAGGGCTTTTTTGTTGTTGTTAGTTTTTTTTAATGACTTCTTCAATTTCTTCTTTTGTTATGGATCTATTTAGGTTTTCTAACTCTGTTTGTGTTTGTTTAGGTAGATAGTGTGTTTCTAGAAATTTGTCCATTTCTTCTAAGATTTCAAATTTGTTAGAGTACAATTTTTCATAATATTCTACTGTGATTCTCTTTATCTTGGTTGGTTCCATTGTAATGTCACCCATTTCATTTCTAATTTTGGTTATTTGGGTCTCCTCATTTTTTTCCTTTTTTCAATTTGGCCAGAGGTTTGTCAGTTTTATTGATCCTGTCAAAGAACCAGCTCCAGGTTTTGTTGATTCTTTGTATTGTTTTTCTATTTTCTATTTCATTTATTTCTGCTCTGGTCTTTATTGTTTCCTTTCTTCTGGTAACTGTGGACTTCTTTTGCTGTTCCTTTTCTATTCAAGTTGGTGGGTTAAGTTGTTGATTTTGGACCTTCTTTTTTGATGTGTGCATTTATTGTATAAGTTTTCCTCTCAGCACTGATTTTGCTGTGCACCAGAGGTTTTGGTACGTTGTGTCTTCATTCTGATTAGATTCTAAGACTTTTTAAATTTTATTTTTAATTTCTTCTTTGATCCAGTAGTTTTTTTTTAAAGTAAGGTGTTATTTAGTTTCCATGTATTTAGTTTTTTTCCCTTTTTTTCTTACTGATTTCTAGTTTTATAGCATTATGGTCAGAGAAGATGCTTTCTATTATGTTGATGTTTTTGAATTTATTGAGGCTTGCTTTATGGCTAGAATATGGTCTGTTCTGGAGAATGACCCATGTGTGTTGGAGAAGAATGTGTATTGTACTGCTGTTGGGTTATATGTTCTGTATATGTCTATGAGGTCAAGTTGGTTGATTGTGTTATTTAGATCTTTAGTGTCTTTATTGACTTTCTTTCTAGTTGTTCTGTCCATCGTTGAGAGTGGTATGATAAATTCTCATACTATTATTGTAGAACTGTCTATTTCTCTTTTCAATTCTGTTAGTTTGTTTTATGTATTTTGGACCTCTGTCACTGGGTGCATGCATATTTCTTATTGTTATGTCTTCCTGGTGGATTGACACTTTAATCATTATATAATGCTTTTCTTTGTCCCAAAATTATGGATTTTGACTCAAAGTCTATTTTATCCAAAATTATTATTAATACTCCTGTTCTTTTTTGTATACTGTTTGCTTAATATATCTTTTTCTATCCTTTGATTTTTAACTTGTTTATGTCTTTGTGTCTAAAGTGTGACTCTTGTAGGCAACATATTGATGAGTCATGCTTTTTAAATCCATTCTGCCACTCTCTGTCTCTTGCTTGGTATCTTTAATCTATTAACAGTCAATGTGATCAATGATAAGTGTGGATTCATTGCTGTCATTTTATTAATACTTTTTTTTTGTGGTAATAACTGTTTCTTTGTTCCTCTTAATTTTCTGTGCTGAGTTATTTTTGTATATGGATTTTCTTTTCTTGTTAGTCCTTGTGGTTTTTGTGTCCACTGAGTCTTTTTGGTTTTCTTATTTATTTTGGTGAGATTTATTACTTTTCTTTGTGGTTACCCTTAAGTTACCTTAATCCTCTTAAAATTCAAACAGTCTGTTATATCTTGAAATCACCTTGACTTCCTCCCCATATGGAAGTTCTATAACGACATCTTTTATTCCCCCTTTTTGTTTGGAAGTTGTCGTCATTTACAGTTTAACTCCTCTGGTTCCCTGTAGTCAGTTTTGTAGCTTTATTTTGCTTTTATGAAGTCTTTATCTGGGTTGGTATCTGGGTGATGTTGTGGTGTGTCATTATCTCAGGTAGCTGTCTGATGTCCTTGGTTCTCTATCAAAAAGACTCCCTTTCCCTTTAATGTTCTTGAAAGGCTGGTCTAAGTCTTACAAATTACCTTAGTTTCTGCTTATCTGAGAATGTCTTAGTTTTACCATTGTTTTTGAAAGACGAGTTTGCTGGGTATATGATTCTTGGTTGGCAGTTCTTTTCTTTCAGGATTTTATATATGTCATCCCATTGCCTTCTTGCCTGTGTAGTTTCTGACACGAAATCAGTGCTTAGTGTTATTGGTGCCCGTTTGTAAATGATATTTCATTTTTCATGAGCTGCTTTCATCATTCTTTCTTTGTCTTTGGTTTTGGAAAGTTTGATTATGATATGTCTTGGTGGATTTTGTGGGGGATATATCCTGTATGGGCTTGTCGAGCTTCTTATATGGTAACTTTCTCTTCTTTCATGATATTTGGGAAGTTTTCACCTGCTTTATCTTAAAAAATTCTCACTGTACTTTTTTCCCCTCCTGTTCTGGAATTCTTATTATGCATAAATTATTCCTCTTGATGGTGCCTCATATAACTTTTGGACTTTCTTCATTCTTTTTTGTGATTGTCCTCAAACTAATTATTATCAGGGATTCATCCTCTATTTCACTGATTCTTTCTTCTGTTGATTCAATTATATTTCTGTGTCCTTTCATTGAATTATTTATTTCTAATAATAGATTGTTAATCTTCTGAATTTATAGTTGTTGTTTTTGTATGGTTTCTAATTGTCTATTGAGTCTGTCATTTTTTTTATCGTATTGTTTTCCTGAATTCTTTTAGAGTTTTTTTTTCTGTTTTCCTTGATCTCTTTGAGAATCCCAAATACTATTCTTTTGAATTCCTTTTCAGGTAGTTCTATTATTGTTACTTTCTCAGGCAGATTTTCTTTCCCTTTATTTTGCTCACTTGTTTGAGTCATCTTGTTTTTTCATATGATTTGTTATTGTCCAGTGTCTCCAAGGCATTAAGGCGTTATTTATTTATTGATTTCATGTTTGTTTGTTTTGCCCTGATTTTTTGTTTTGTTTTGATATATCAAGATGAGCAGAGTAGGCATGCTCTGCTGATCGCTAGTCTGGTGACATGGAGCGCTCAGCACCTGTTGTTGGGTGGGTAGGGCAGTAGCAGGCAGAGTGAGCACGTGTCACTGTTAATGGGTGTGCAGAATGGCTGAGGATGGGCTGGGCAGGCACAGGGGGAGGTAGCAGGCAGGGCAATGCTTGGTGGGGGAGAATGGAAGACTTGTACCACGGTCCCTGGGCTGGTGAGGCTGCCAGGTTGGGGGAATTCGTGCCACTAATCACCCGGACGGTGGGGGGAGGAGGAGCATGCGCCTCTGGTCACTGGGCGTGGGTGCCTGGGCACTCCCCATTGGCTGCAGCCATCAATCAGGACCTACCTCCAACCAAGTTGAAGGAGTTGTGGGGCCTACCCTGAGTCCAGTTGATAGAGGACCTCCTACTAACACTCTATGGATCTCTTACTCCATGTGCACCACCGACCTTACTGGTCATTGACTGCAGCTGGTAAGTAGTCCTGTCTCTGGATTCTGGCTCCCTCCCTGCTCTGTGGACTCTAAGCTCCATGGAGCTCTTGCCCTCCTCCCTGTAGTTTCCTTCTGTAGATCTGGTTCATGTCTTGCTCACCTTGCTTCACTCCGGGTATGTCTACACAGTTTCTCTGTCTCCTATTGGGAATTCCGTGAAGTTGCCTTCATGTGCTCCTTACCTGGGATCACTGCTGGCTTGTCTCAAGATGGCCATGCTGTGCCAGGCTGGGCTGGCAAGGGATCTCTGCTCCATATCTCTCCTCATTCGCTGTTTTCAGTTTCTCCTTTCAGTCAGTGTTCAACTTAATCCTTTATCCTTCTGTTTGATGTCAGTGTTCCAGGATTGTCACTTGTATCTGTTTCACTTGGTTTCTTGGGTATTTGCTGTAGGGGGATGGCATGGTGTGTCTGACTAAGCTACCATCTTGGGCCGAGCTCACTCTTGATTCTCAAAGAGACAACTTGCTTTAAGAGGTTTGAAAAACACAAACTTAATGTAAAACAGTAATGTGTATTTCTTGGCCAGAGGCTGGAGACAAAAAAACTTGCAACCATGTTAACGGTGGACTCGTGTCCTTTTATCGAAATTTCCTATTTGTAACAATGCAGTGAAGGCAGCAGTAGTAACTTACTGAGTGTTTCTTATGTAATGATCATTGTGCTAAGTTCTTTATGATATTTTACATCTCTAAGAGGTAGTTAGGAGCTCCTGGGTGGAGTAAATGATTAGAATGCTCAGTTGCTGATGAAAGGTTGGAGCTTCAAGTTCGTCCAAAGGATCCTTGGAAGAAAGGCTTGGCAATCTACTTCTGAAAAATCAGCCATTGAAAACTCTGTGAAGGATAGTTCTATTCTGACACACACATGGAGTCACCATAAGTTGAAATTGACTTCACAGCAACTTGTTAAGAGACAGTTATTACCTTTTTTACTTACAGCTATATTAAAAAGATCTTAGAAAGGTTAAGTGACTTTTCCAAGGTCATTCATTTAATAAGTGGCGAAGATTTGAACCCACGCTATTTGACTTGAGTCCTGCTTTTAAACCATCTGATGACACTTGCTTTTCCTCTAGAGAAACAATCAGTTATTCACTCCTTGAGTGAATTTATATTATTTAAATTTAAAATCTCAAAAGTTTTCCATTTTAAAACCCCGAAGTCATATACAGGTTGTAAAAGTCATATGCTGAGCTCAGCAATCCTGAATGTCCATTCTCAGAGATTTAGTCTGGTCACCAGTGTTTCAGAGACACATATTGTTTGCACAATTACATTTATGCATTTATAGAACTCAGCGAACAATACCGCCTTCTAAGGTTGTTTTTTTTCCCTTCTTGCTTGGAAGGATACTGCCTTTTCCATTTATTTAAAAAAAAAAAGAAAAAAGTTAAGCCCTTACCTAATTTACAGAATTGCCTACACTCAGTCTATTTTAATTTGATCTTTGCTAATTAATTAAATTTCTCTTACCCCAGGCAGGACTGCTCCTTGATTGAACAACTTGAATGAGCATGATCACTTGGGCACCTCACACAACTTTAATCTGTATGGAAGATGACTTGAGGGTTATGGGCACCTCAGATATATTTCCTACCTAAAGATTTTGGCCATTCTCTCTTATGTGATCTTTGTTTTGTGTGTGTGTGACCAAGAAGCACTTATATCCTATGATTCACAAGTGGAACCTAGGAATTGTCAAAGAGAGAAATTGATAGCAGATATCTTGCTTTAATTTTGGAATTTTCTTACCCATGACACCAAATATTCACTTTAAAGACATACCTGACCAAAATCACTCCACCACCCGCTTTTCTTTCACCATCCAAAACAACCCATTGCCATCCAGTAGATTCCGACTCATAGCAACCCTATAGGACAGAGTAGAACTGCCCCATAGGGTTTCCAAGGAGAAGCTGGTGAATTCAAACTGCCAACCTCTTGGTTAGCAGCCGAGCTCTTAACCACTGTACCACCAGGAAAGTTGCAAATGCTTTCTTTCCTATTTGAAGCCAGGCTTACTAAATTTGAATCTCAAAAGATATGGCTGGGTGGAGGGGCAGAAACTATCTCGTGAACTGATATCAGGTGATCTCAGTAAAAGACGGCGGGCAGGGTTCAATCAATCATGTTAAAGTTAGTCAATGGTTGATCCTCTATATTTGTCCCTCCTTTTCTTTTTATAAGACCCATTGTACCTAGCTTCTTTGAGCCATTTGCTTTTTCTGGAATCAGAATGGCACAGTGGCTGCAATGATGGCCTCAAGCAATGATTGTGAGGACGGCACAGGACTGGGCAGTGTTTCATCCTGTTGTACATAAGGTCACTATGAATCAGAACTGACTCGATGGCACCTAACAACAACAACAATATGCATATAGAATAACTACTAAGAATAAACCTCATGTTCCAATGTTGGTGAGTTTTGATTATTTTTAACAGAACAGAACCATCTTCAGATTCTCACACCTATGGTTTGCTATTCAGAAAATTCTGGCTCTCTAAAAAATGTTATCAACACAAAAATATACAGTGAGATATGACATCCACTAGTCTGATTATTAGAGAGAGTTTGTATGCTAGAAATCTCCCCCATTATAAAATTTTGGGATTTGAAATTCTAGCATGTTGTACAATCAGGGTTAGCTATAATTTAAATTAATGCTGAATTTTAAAATAAAAAGAACATTAGTTTTTACTCAGTCTTGAAGTTCAATTTATAAATATTATTGTTAAAAATTTAATTATTATTATTAAGAATTGTAAGTGTGAGGAGGCATTGATTAAGTGTTTGAGCAACTAAACAAACTAATTTCTCTTTAAATAATCTCATTTACAAACATGGGCCTTTTAAACTGGAGCTATAAATGTAATATATTCAGTTTTCTTTTGAAGCACTTCAGGTACTTGAGCAGACAAATTTATGTCTCTAATGAGCAAAACTGTCTTGAGAGTTTAAATAAGTCATTTAAGTCTAATAAATCATCAAAAACTTTTAAATATAGTAAATCTAGTTCTCTTAAACATTCTATTTCTGTTTACCAATTTAGTAAAAAATCTCACACTTTCAACTTGAAATCACAAGTCAATTACATATTTTAAATTGGAATCACAAGGCTAATCTGTCAGAGTCTTTAAAATGCCAATTCTAAATCATTACAAACACTTTAAATACTGAATATACGCAGATTGGCCCAATGATTAAAAACCTAGTCTTGAACTTGACACAAAAGTATTAATACTTTATCATCTTTATAATTAATTCTAAACCATCCTGGCTTTGGAAAGATACTCACTGAGGGAACAGTTTTATCACCTCAGATGTGAACTCTGGGGCTTTGCATGTTCAGAGTGATTTTTCACATTTCAAATGTGGTCACCTGGAGCCCTTTTAGTAGAAGTCTGAGATCAGAGTGTTGGCTATGTTGATTCCTTCTGAGGCTTTGAGGGAGAATCTGTTCCATGCCTCCCTCCTAGCTTCTGGTAGCTCCAAGTGTTCCTCAGCTTGCACCTGCAGGGTCACATGGCCAACTTTCCTCTGTTTCTCTCTCAGTGGCTCTACTTTTCTTTTGTAGGATACCAGTCAGATTGGGTTAAGACCCACCCTACCCTGCTATCCCATCATGTTAACTGATAACTTCTTACAAAGACCCGATCTCCAAACAAGGTCAGGTTTACAAGTACCAGGGGTTAGGACTTTAACATAAATTTTCTGGGGACACAATTCAATCCATAACTCTGTTACGTGAATTTTGCCTCAATGAAAACAATATTTCCTGAAAAAAAGGACTTTTTCAACAAACTCCCATTATTATTATTACTATTTCCCACTCAGGCTGTTATTAAGGATCAGATGTTATCTGCACTCTTTCTCATAGCTTTTCTGGTGAGATTTCACCAGCACTACAGAGCCTGTCTCATTAAAGTGTAAAGGGTATAGGTGTAAAGGGTGAAGAAAGTTTCATAGAAACAAGCTGGTCCCAGCTTTATAGGAGGAAAGTGACTTGATTCCCTCTTATAAATAAGATGATTGACAATGATGACATCCACTTCCTACATTCTCTAATAGAAATTTTACTAAGCACCAAGACACTCAGGACTGAGATCAATAGAGTTTTTCAGAAGAATTCATGTTTTTCCTTCTTTTCTTGTTTTAACACCTGTAAATTATCTTTTGTAAATGGAATGGCCCAATTCTTGTGATATTGTGCTCTAGAAACATAATAAAACTTGTAACACATTCAATGTCAGAACAAGATTATAAGATAGGTAATCTTATTACTCTGATTTTACAGAGGAGGTTGGCTGTAATCTTTTCAGAATTGGATCTCCAGGTCTTTCTCCAATGGAGCCACTGGGTGAGTTCGAACTGCTAACCGAGTGCTTAACTGTTTATACCACCAGGGTTCCAAGTATACTTAGCCAGAAAGTGCCAGATAGTCTCAACCTTTTAAACCAAGTTTCTAAATCCCAAGTTTTTAAACTAATATGCTTTTCTACTCTACCTTTTCTAGAAACAGTTTATCAAGCCTATCATTTTCTAGGTGAAAGAACATATGGCATAGGTAGTTAAAAAACCAAACCCATAGCTGTCCAGTCAATTCCAACTCATAGCGACCCTATAGTGCTCACTATAGTGTGACTAACTTTGGCCTGTGAAGTATAGACAGATGTGAGATATGTCGCTTCCAATCTAAGACAGTTAAGAGCACGCTCTTCTCCCCCATCCAAGTGGTTATTATTGAAGAACTTTGAGATGGTAGAGTTACAAGATGAAAGCAGTGTGGATCCCTAAGTCACTGTTAGAGGAAAGAAAAATCACCATACCCATATCAGACTTTGACTTGAGTGAAAAATAAGCCTTCATTGCATTAAACCACTGAGATTTTTGTAGTTAGTTTGTTCCCAAAGCCTATCTTAATCTCTCCTGATTCAGAAATGTCATATGATAAATGCAATAGAATCTTAACCTATGGGACAGGATTTTCCAAGGGCCTCCCAGTGTCTCCTTAGTGATTCATGAAGGCTACAACCAAGTGCAGTAGCAGTTGTGATGCTTTCAGACCTGGTCAGACTGACCAGCCTGTTGGCTTTGCACACTTGGCAGCTGTGATTCTCCAGTAACTCCATTAAGAACTCAGAGGCCTAGTGAGGGTAACAAGCACCCAGGGGCAATCTCTGAGTTTGCCCCCCCTCCCCTTGCTGGTCTTGATGGGGAGGAAGGGAGGAGTGATTTGCTGGTCAGCCTCATCTGGTGCCCCCTTGGACTTATGCCCGGGGGCAAATGCCCCCCTCTAGCATTGCATTGGGCAGATCTGCTGCAAAAAACCTCTTTAAAGTGCTGTAAAGCAAAGATGTCACCTTGAAACTAGGGTGCACCTGACCCAAGCCATGGTATTTTCAGTTGCCACACATGCATGCTAAAGCTGGATGATGAATAAGGAAGACGAGAGAAGTCTTGACACCTTTGAACTGTGGTGCTGGCGAAGAATATTAAATACACCACGGACTGCCAAAAGAACGAACTAATCTGTCTTGGAAGAAGTACAACCAGAATGTTCCTTAGAAGCAAGGATGGCGAGACTTCGTCTTACATACTTTGGACATGCTGTCAGGAGAGATCAGTCTCTGGAGAAGCACATCATGCTTGGTAAAGTAGAGGGTCAGTGAAAAAGAGGAAGACCCTCAATGAGACGGATTGACATAGTGGCTGCAACAGTGGGCTCAAGCGTAACAAGGATTGTGAGGATGGCGCAGGACTGGGCAGTGTTTTGTTCTGTTGTGTATAGGGTCTCTGTGAGTCGGGATCAACTCGACAACACCTAACAACAACAACAATAGCCCCCCTTGCCACACCTTTGTAAGAACTACCACAAACCCGTTTGGGATACTGAGTAAAACAACCCAAATGAAGTAAGAATAAGAATGCCTTTGTTTTAAAAGAACATCTCTCTGTAAACAAACATGGAAAGGATCATGAGGTGAAAAAAAATTGTTCAAGCAGTTATAGGAAGTGTATTACAATACATGGTATGGACAGAGCTTGAGGCCACATGAGACAATTTTAAAGCCTGAAATTGATATTTCTCACTAATAAATTCTTTACCCCATAACAAAGAGGAGCCTTGAACGAGAGAGCTCACTAACCCCTGGGAGCTTGTCAGACACTGATAGCAAACTCAATCTTCTGGGCCAGGCAGAGCCCAAAATGAATCCTTTTTTTTTTTTTATCTTTCTGCCTGTGGTTTCTGGTTACGCCCCTGCCTGCCTGACTACTGTCTCTGCATTGTAAGAGAGGCACCTGAAGTCGAGTGGAAAAACAGGAAGCCTTTCTCATGTTGACAACCTGAGTTCAACAAAATACTCACCAACCTCAGAAAGGAAATATTCTGGTACAGACAGCATTCTCACAGCAGGTATATTAAAACGAAACAAAGCCACCAACAATGAAGTAACCAGTTGCTGTGGGGTTGATTCTGACTCATGACTATGCCATGTGTGTCTGAGTATAATTTTGTTCCATGGGGTTTTCAGTGGCTGGTTTTTCGGAAACGGATTGTCAGGTGCCTACGTCTGGACTCTAACTTCCAATCCTTCAGTTAGCAGCTGAGTGCTTTAACTGTTAGCACCACCCAGGGACTCCAACAGGTCTACACAGTACAGGAAAAAGTTTGCCATATAGAACAGTGCCTCAAAATTGCCTGAAGAACTTTTTTTTCCCTCCCAAACCAAAAATATAGTGGTGGTTAACAAATCACTCCAGATAACCCCAAGAGATATGCCTTGAATCTGAATTGAGCAGTGCAGGCCAGTGGGCAATTTACAGTCTTTATTATTTTGCCCTCACATACCTTGAATAGAAGGAGATTAACAGCTAGGAATCCTGGTTGGGTGTGTTGTTTATTTACTTAAATGACATTTATTTCCTAAACAGAGAGTTTGGAAAAGTGGCTTTGCTTTACCAGCCTACTCCTTAGGTTCCCTGGCTATCCACATACCCTCAAGCAAGATTTGTTTAATGGAAGTGGTGAGTACAGAAGATACTGATTGTTGTTGTTGTTCAGTGCCAATTGAGTCCCTACAATAGAAGGAAACAATGCCCTGTCCTGTGCCATCCTCACAATCATTATTATGTTTGAGCCCTTTGCTGCAGCCACTGTGTCAATACATCTCATTAAGGGTCTTCCTCTTTTTTGCTGACCTTCTACTTTACCAAGGCTGATGTCCTTCTCCAGGGACTGGTCCCTATTGATAACATGTCCAAAGTACGTGAGACGAAGTCTTGCCATCCTTGCTTCTAAGGAGTATTCTGGCTTTACTTCTTCCAAGACAAATTTGTTCATTCTCCTGGCAGTCTATGGTATATTCAGTATGCTTTGCCAACACCATAATTCAAAGGCATCAGTTCTTCTTCAGTCTTTCTTATTCAATGCCCAGTTTTTGCATGCATATGAGGTGATTCAAAATACCACAGCTTGGGTCAGGTGCACCTTAGTCCTCAAAGTGACATTTTTGCTTTTTAACTTTAAGGAGGTCTTTTGTAGCAGATTTGCCCAGTGCAGTACCTCATTTGATTTCTTGACTGCTGCTCCCATGGGCGTTGATTATGGATCCAAGTAAAATGAAATCTTTGACAACTTTAATCTTTTCTCCATTTATCATGATGTTGCTTATTGATCCAGTTGAGAGGATTTTTGTTTTCTTTTTGTTGAGGTGTAATCCATACTGAAGGCTGTGGTCGTTGATCTTCATCAGTAAGTGCTTTAAGCCCTCTTCGCTTTCCACAGGCAAGGTTGTGTCATCTGCATATTGCAGGTTGTTAATGAGTCTTCCTGCAATGCTAATGCCACATTCTTCTTCATGTAGTCCAGCTTCTCTGATTGTTTGCTCAGCATACAGATTAAACAAGTATGGTGAGAGGATACAACCCTGACACATGCCATTCCTGATTTTCAACCGCACAGCATCTCCTTGTTCTGTTTGAATGACTGCCTCTTGGTCTATGTACAGGTTTCGTATGAGAACAATTAAGTGTCCTGGAATTCCCATTCTTCACTATGTTATCCATAATTTGTTATGATCCACACAGTTGAATGCCTTTGCATAGTCAGTAAATCACAGGTAAATATCTTTCTGGTGTTCTCTGCTTTAAGCCAAGATCCATCTGACATCAGCAGTGATATCCCTTGTTCTGTTGATTGGAACAAGGTATTGATTGCCAGGGGGTTATTACAAACCACTAGCCAGTGCTAGCATGGACTCACTGAGATAGCATAGTGATCTGTAATTATTGGCTGGGAATAGTAAACGGAAGGGAAATACTTTGAACATGACTTCAGTTCCTACTCCAGGGAGTACAAGGCTGCCGCGCCTGTCTCCCCACTGTATGTTTTGTGCTAAATGGGGAATATCTGAGAAATGGAAGCAGTTGCCCCTGTAGCAGTATACTAGGTCTTTGAGCTCAGCAAATATCTGCCAGAATAGAAACTCTCACCCTCCAGTCAATCGATAATCATTGAATGAGTAACATCTATTCAATTATTTGTTGAGGTCTCATTATGTTCAAAGCTAGGGGCTGGAGAGATGTAAAATTGAAGCAAATAGAGCCTGACGTCCATGAGCTCATGAGGAAGAAGGAAAAAATGATATTGCATATTGCAATGAGTATCCTAATTCAATTCCATTTCATTAAACAAGTATTTTTTCCATTCCTACAAGGAGTATGGAAAGACAGTGAAGTAAGAAAATTCTGGAAATGTATTTGGGTGGACTTCATGGAGGAGATGGGATTTTAACAGGACCTGAAAAGGACTGATCTTTGACTGATCCAGATGGGCAAAAGGGAATTCCAAGGTAAAAAGGTTAGGCAAAGGCAGCTAAGCTGGAAAGCACAGGACATTGAAGGAGTGATGAGTAGGTGAGAGTTGTTGGAACCCAGGATGTGTGTGGCCAGGAGGGGCATGCGGAATGTGGCTGGAAATGGGACGTATTCTGGTGGAGATTGCAGAGCATGACATATATGGATCTCTGTTCTGGAGCAGTAGGCCAGGAGCCTGCATATAAGCCTGCAACTTATGTAATTTGGAGGCCTTCTTTGAGAAAAAGAATATAAAGTTGTGAATGTAAAATTAGCTGTATAAGTAAAAATTTATACAGAATAAGAAAAGAAAACTTCATCAAATTCCTGGAGCCCTGAAGATTCAGGTCTCTTTCCCCTGAGATCGTTTTAGCAATTTCCCAGAAATGACTATGTAGAAATGCTCATGATTGCAACCTGGCCTCTTGCCCTCCCCATCAGAACACTCTACAACCCCTAGTATGCCTACCATTCCCAGGAGCCTGTGCTAGTGAGGGGCCCGGGAGTTAAAACTTCTTTAGTGTCACAGTAAGTCTTCCTCTGTAGAAGTCTTCAAACTTTGCTAATTCCGTATCAGTAGAGTTTGCACATATACCCTGACCGTGGCCAGGGGTGTGGGGTACCATGATTTGTCCAGTCTAGGTCAGGTACTTACCCCTGTATCTAGGATGGGATATTTGTGATTAGTAGCAACTTCTCCTTGCCCTCCACTACCCGTCTGTCAATTTGTTATACTGTGGTGGCTTGCATGTTGCTATGATGCCCGAAGCTATGCCACTAGTATTTTATTTTATTGTATTTATTACTTTTATTGTGCTTTAAGTGAAAGTTTACAGTTCAAATTAGTTTCTCATACAAAAATTTATACACACATTGTTATGTGACCCTAGTTGCTCCCTATACTGTGACAGCACACTCTTCCTTTCCACTCTGGATTTCCCATGTCCATTCAACCAGCTCCTGTCCCTTTCTGCCTTCTCATCTTGTCTCCAGACAGAAGCTGCCCATTTAGTCTCAAATATCTACTTGAGCTAAGAAGCACTCTCTTCACGAGTATCATTTTATGTCTTCTAGTCCAGTCTAATCTATGTCTGAAGAGCTGGCTTCAAGAATGGTTTCAGTTCTGGGCTAATAGAGAGTCTGGGGGCTATGTCTTCCAGGGTCCCTCCAGTCTCCGTCAGACCATTAAATCTGGTCTTTTTACCAGAATTTGAGTTCTGTACCCCCACTTTTCTCCTGCTCCATCAGGGACTCTCTGTTGTATTCCCTGTCAGGGTGGTCATTGGTGGTAGCCAGGTGCTGTCTAGTTCTTCTGGTCTCTGGCTGATGCAGTCTCTGGTTTATATGGCCCTTTCTGTCTCTTGGGCTAATATTTTCTTTGTGTCTTTGGTGTTCTTCATCCTCCTTTGCTCCAGGTGGGTTGAGACCAATTGATGCATTGTAGATGGCCGCTCGCTAGCTTTTAAGACCCCAGATGCCTGTCATGGATTGAATTATGTCCATCAAAAATATCTGTAAACTTGGCTGGGTCATGATTCCCAGTATTGTATAATTGTGTACCATTTTGTAATCTGATGTGATTTCCTTATGTGTTGTAAATTCAATCATTATGATCTAATAAGATGGATTAGCAGCAGTAATACAGATGAGGTATACAATATTGGATAGTGTCTTAAGCCATTCTCTTTTGAGATATAAAAGAGAGAAGTGAGTAGAGACACATGGGGACCTCATACCACCAAGAAAGCAGTGCCAGGAGCAGAGCGTGTCCTTTGGACCTGAGGTTCCTGCACTGAGTTGCTCCCAGACCAAGGGAAGACTGATGCATGACACAGACCTTCCTCCAGAGTTGACAGAGAAAGCATTCCCCTGGAGCTGATGCCCTGAATTTGGACTTGTAACCTACTAGACTGTGAGGGAATAAATTTGTCTTTGTTAAAGCCATCCACTTGTGGTATTTCTGTTATAGCAGCACTAGATGACTAAGACAATGCCACTTACCAAAGTGGGATGCAAAACATTTTCATATTAAACTTTGTTATGCCAATTGGCCTAGATGTCCCTTGAAACCATGGTCCCCAGGCCCCCGCCCCTGCTACTCTGTCCCTCAAAGTATTTGGTTGTATTCCAGAAACTTGATAGCTTTTGGTTTAGTCCAGTTGTGCTGACTTCCTCTATATTGTGTGTTGTCTTTCCCTTCACCTAAGATAACTCTTATCTACTATTTAGTTAGTGGCCACTGGTATTTTAAATACCAGCAGGGTCACCCGTGGAGAACAGGTTTCAGCAGAGCTTCCAGACTATGACAGACTAGGAAAAAAGGCCTGGCTATCTAATTCTGACAATTAACCAACGAAAACCCTATGAATTACAACAGAATATTGTCTGATATAGTGCTGGAAGATGAGCCCCCTAGGTTGGAAGGCACTCAAAATACACCATGGCTGCAACAATGGACTAGAGCATACTAATGATTGTGAAGATGGCACAGAACCAGGCAACATTTTGCACTGTTGTTCAGTCAGAGTCAACTTGATGGTAGCTAACAACAACCCCTCATTCTGAAACACATGATTGGAGTAGGGAAGGAACATTTCCGTAAAAGAATGGAAGTAGATGGAAGTTTGTGTTACCAAAATAGTATTTAAGACAACAAATATGGTAAGAGTGTAAAGAAAACACTGGAAAAGGGAGAGTCTTTAGTTAGGAGGCCCAATTCAGAGACGGTAGCCCAGGTCTGAAATGATCATGTCTTGGACTAGGCTGGTGGCAGTGGGAAAAGAAATGAAGGATCAGTCATGAGTACCCTTCTGAAGAGAGGATTCAGCAGACTTGGACCTTACAGCTGTCACCACCATTAATGAATCTATAAGGAGCCCTGGTGGTGCAGTGGTTAAAGCATTCGACTGCTAACTGAAGTTGGTGGTTTGAAACCGCCACCAGCTCTGCGGGAGAAAGATGTAGCAGTCTGGTTCTATAAAGACTTACAGCCTTGGAAACCCTATGGGATCGCTATGATTTGGAATCGACCTGATGGCAGTGGGTGGATAGGAATGAATCCATAACAACCCAGTAGCCAATAGACAGCCAAATGCCAGCCACTCTTTATGTATAGATCCAGCTGTTTTGAGCTTTATTTCATACCCATTCAGTGCCCTCAAAGAGGGCCAAGGATGCTAAACCAAAAACCCATTGCCGAGAAGTTGATTCTGACTCATAGCGACCCTATAGGACAGAGTAGCACTGCCCCATAGGGTTTCCAAGGCTGTAATCTCTACAGAAGCAGACAGCCACATCTTTCTCCTGAGGAGCAGCTGGTGGGTTCAAACCGCTGGCCTTTTGGTTAGCAGCTGAGCACTTTAACCACTGTGCCACCAGGGCTTCTTCCAAGGATGCTACTTATGACTTATTTAAAACTCCATGAACATATGCCCGCTCACCAATTCTCAGGGTAGAGTTTCTTGCCTTTTTTTCTTTCTTTCAATAGGCTAACTACACATATTGTACCTGCACATTGAGGTGGCAGAAAGCTGGTACCTTGATTATTCAAATGATCTTCTAGGACAATTTTGGTCTCTGTCTTTGCAATGGGAACGTCACTATTTCTTGAATACCAGTCTCTGGCTTCCGTATAAGTAACAGGTCAGCTTCCATATTTAACGGCTCCCACTCAGGCCATAAAAACTTTGATATACTTAAACTAGTCTTTCACCAAATTTAGCAGTAAACAACTGCCCTATAAAGCCTTCCAAGAGGCAAGAGAACACTTGCTCAGTGGCTCTAACTATTAATTTTCTCTTCCTGATGACCCTTGAGGAATATAGTTAAAAAGCAGAGGTATCACCTATTTTTCTCCATCTGTTTTTTCTGCACAGTAAATTGCCAGCTCTTTGTTTGATGCAGGAGTAAAATGCTGCTGTACATCTTATCTGTAACTCTTGAAAGTGCAGCAAAGTGTATACCCTTTAATTCCAACATAATCAAGAATTTACTTTCTACAAACTACATTTCATCTCTTTCTCTCTCACATGGCTGTTTGTGTTTGGGTAATTTCAAGTTGTTTGTGAATGTGCTTGCATCAACAAAATCAGCAATTTCTTTTTGCACACAGTGTAAAGACAGAGAGATGGAAATTCCGACAAGGTCAACGGGAAACCTACCTGTGGCAGACTTGTTCTCCTGGCCTGTGGCATTATCACTCAAAACATGATTAATTAGACAACACATTCATAACAATAGATGCCGTGATCCTAAATGCAGTAGGCCAACTGACTAGGATTCTAGTGTCATTCTGTGTACCTCAAAACCTTCCCAGCTGAGGGAAATGCCCATTTTGGCACTATCAGTTAAGCAACCGTGCCTCTGAATGGCACTGAGAGGGCAAGCTTCTTCCCCAGGGGAATTTAGGAAATGAGATAATTGATTGTGCCCTCAGTAGTTATGCACTCAGAGATTATTGAAATATTAATTCACACATCTGCAACCATCAATTCAGTTTTATTCAACAAATACTTATTTAGTTTATGCTCTGTGCCAGGTACCATGTTATGGGTTGAGTACCCAAATCTGAATAAAATATGGTCTTATTCCTCTTCCAGTGCAGATTTGTTGGAGGAGGCAGAATTGTTAATACTGTATTTTAATGCAGTGTGGTAAATTCAATGGTAAATTCAATGATAGAAGTGTGTATTATAGGGCCTAGGGGAGGAAGTCAGGAAGGGCTTCCTGGAGGAGAGGCTACTAGAACTGGGTCTTTAAAAAAGAAGGACTTAGAGAAATAGTGAAGGCAAAGGATATGAGACACAAAACAGCATGGAGTGTATAGCTAACAATAAGCAGCTTGAATTTCTAGCAGTTAAAGAGCAAGATAAAGAGTGGGGGAGAAGAGGGTAGATAATTAGGCAGGAAGAGATCATGGAGGTGCTTTTATGCCATGAAAAGACATAGAACTTGATCCTCTAGGCAATGGCAGGGAGGCAAGGGGCATTGAAAATCATGACGTGAATGACTATTATAGTTTCGTTTGGATGTGGCAGCCTGTATAGAATGAAATTGAGAAACGCAAGACTGGAGTTAGAAGACATGAGACATTGCAATAGTCAAAGAGAACTGATGAACACCTGCAACAGGACAGTAGTAGAGAAGACAGAAGGAAGGGTGGACATAGGAAATGTTCTGGAGTTGAAACTCAGGGTGGAGGATCAGGGTGGAGATGCAGATGTAGGCATCTTTACCATGTAGGCTATGGTTAAGGCCAGAAGCTTGATTAGTGTGGCCGAATGGAGTGTGTGGATTAAGAATAAGCTAATTTCAGTCCTCTAGGGGATACAGACCCTTGAACAGCAGGGAAGAGAATGCCAATGAAGGAGACTGGATAGAGTGGCCAGTTATTTAACCAAACACTAAATGTTGCTAAGAAGTTGTTTTGCAAACGTGCTTAACATCTATAATCAGTTAACTTTAAGTAGAGATTACCCTTGATATTGTGGGTGGGCCTCACACAGTTAGTTGAAGGCCCTAAGAGTGAAAACTGAGGCTTCACAAAGAAGGTGAAATTTTGCCTCAAGACTGCAGCATATAAACCTGCTTGAGTTTCCAGCCTGCTGGCCTACACTATGAATCCCAGACAGCCCCACAATCACATGAGCCAGTTCATTAAAATCTGTCTATCCACCCACACACTCATCCATCCATCCACCCACCTATCCATCCATCCATCCACCCACCTATCCACCCATCAATCTTTAAATACAAACATATATAGTATATCCTTTTGGTTCTCTTTCTCTGGAGAAGCCTGGCTAATACAGATGATAATCAGCAAAATGGGGTATGACAGAAGCCAAGTGGGCACAGAGTTGAAGATGTTGCAATAGTTGTGTTGACTCTTCACATCTGGCACTGGATAAAGCTGGAATTAATGAACTGATTCAACAAATATTTATTGAGTACCAACTATGTATCACACATGTGCTATGCAGTTTACAGTATTTTTAATGTATTACTTTCACAAGGTCAACTTGCAAATGATGAGCAAAATATAAGCTACAAAACAGGATTGCTAGTTTCCAATCTGTCAAGTATTTCTATGACCTACTGTTTTCGTGCTGTCATTGTTCTTATTTTATTTCTGCTTCTAACTTTAGTATTTTTTATATAGTACAATAAGGCAGAGACTTCCATCTGAGCATGGTATTCGGCAGAGCAATGGCAGAGATGGTGTTAATTGAAATAAATGCAGTAGAATGAGAAAACATTCCTCCAAAGAAGCAGGCTGGACTGTATAGCTACAGACTGAGTGTTCCTCACTATTTAACTGAAAAAATTGCTTTTCATTATTCAACTGGAGAAAGTTTACCCCTCTCTCTGTGTTTCTAGTTCCTATAATGGTTGGTAAAAATATGTCATAATCTTTTCAACACTACTATATACAAACATACATTCACCACATGTTAAGCATATGATATGGGAGACTAAAACTCAGTTTAGTTAGGTAAATCTTTATGTGGGGCTAGTGAAATTTGCTTCATTTAATTAGCAACTTGTAAGGCAGAAAAAGTCTCCTGAGCTGCATAGAGGTAGTTGTTGTTGGTTGCCATCGAGTCAGCTTTTATTCATGGCAACATTTTGTATAACAGAATGAAATGCAGGCCATCCTGCACCATCTTCATGATCTGTTGGTATGTCTCAATTCATTGTTGTGTGTTGGGTGTCAGCTTGGCTGGGCCATGATTCTCAGTAGTTTGGCAGTTATTATGTAATTTGGTAGCTATGTAATAAAGTAACCACCTCCATGATGAGATCTGTTATGAGCAGCCAGTCAGTTGAAAGGGAATTTCCTTGGGACTGTGGCCTGCATCCAATATAGGTGGACTTTCCAGAAAAGCTCATTGGCTTTTGCTTACTCTGGATCCTGCAGCTGGCTCCTGTTCATCTGACCTCTGCTTCTTGGGACTTGAGCTAGCAGCTAACCTACCTATCTTGAGATTCATCAGCCTCCACAGACTGTGAGCCAGAGGCCTGATGTCTGACCTGCCTATCTAGGGTTCACCAGTCCCTGCAGCTACATGAGTCAGAAGAAGCCTCCAGCCTGACCCACGGACTTGGGACTTTCCAGCCTCTAAAACCACGTGAGGCATTTCCTTGATATAAATCTCTCTCTATATATATATTCATACACTTCACTGGTTTTGCTTCTCTAGAGAACCCAGCCTAAGACATGTGTCTTCCAACCTAGGGAGCGCATCTTCCAATACTATATTGGACAATATTCTGTTGTGTTCCATAAGATTTTCGTTAACTGATTTTTGGAAGTAGATAACCAGGATTTTCTTCCTATTCTGTCTTAGTCTGAAAGCTCTGCTGAAACCTGTCCACCATTAATGACCCTGCTGGTATTTGAAATACCAGTGGTATAGCTTCCAGCATCACAACAACACACAAGCCATCACAGTACCACAAACTGACGGATGGTGGAGAGGTAGTTAGAGACGGTTTATTATTTAAATATTCTCCTTTGTGTTTATCCCTTGGCTTGCCCAAGCCACACCCCAGAGTAAAAAAAATCAACAAATCTCCTGACCAATGAGAGCAGTCATTCTTCAGTCAACAAACTTTTGCTGAGCGACTTTTTAGGTCACACAGTGGAAACGAGGGTACTAAAGATGGACAAACTCTACTTGTCCATCTAACTTTGAATTAGTCACAGTCTTTTAGGATTATTTATGTATGTGGAAATTGTTTGTGACCTCTTCAGTTCTTTCCCTTACCACTTAGCCCTTTAGATTTTACTGATCCTCCACACCTCCCAATTTTCAGATAAAAGAAGTAAGGCAAGATGACTAACGGGAATCCCGCAGCCTCCATTGTAGGCAGGTGTTGATCTCTGCATGGTGCCCTTGTTTCTGTGATTAATCTTCAGCCCCCTTGAGACTTCTATTTCTTGCACAGTTCCTGGCTCTATTCTCTGGGTTGATTGGGGTATCCTGGATAGTTACTGATGAGAATTTTCTGCTCCTGTCTTGGCCCCACGGGACTTGCACTGGGAAAAGTGCGTCAGAAGATTCACATTACTATGTAAACATTAACATCAGTAATAGTACTTCAAATCCCTGCCTAACCACTGCATTTGAGCACTTGTGATTTCATGATGACCAATATCTTATTAATTAGTAAAAGACATGTTTAATGTAATATTCCCGGCAATATGCCCTAGTCTCCTTCTAGCTAAGTGTTTATGTATATGGATTTGGTTTTATGGTTAAAATCTTATAATTACATTCACTTTATGCTTTGAAAATATCATTTGGCTTAAAGAACTGATGTTTTCTCTGGTAACTTCCACATGGCATCTGCTTAAACTACCCTGCAGACTACTGCATTAATTTGCTAAATGTTTATCTCTTTGCACTTTCCTTGTGGAAGCTTATCTTGTGCTAATTTTCCTTTCCCTAAATCAACAAATCCTCAGCCTGTTCCATCTGGGGATATCATTGTTTCCCACTTGGCAATATGGTATCATGGTGATGAGTATAGGCCTTAGGGTCCATCAGGCCCAGGTCTGAGCCCCAGTTCTAGAACTTGCTATCCATGTGATCTTGAACAATTTATTTTAACTCTCTGTGCTGGGTTATCCCATCTAAAAAATGGATAAAGTAATGTTAACCGTCTTCTAGGTTATTGTTTAGCACAGTGTCTGGTCCAAAATAAATTCTTAATAAAAGTCTTCTTTCTCTCCTAGTGATTGTTATAATTTTCTTGGCATAGTGGTAAGCACAAGGCATTGGAATCAGATGGACTTGCTCAAACTATGTTACTGGGGAAGCTACTTGCCTTTCTGAGCCTCAGTTTCCTCGTCTGCTAAACGAGAATAACAATACCTTACAGTGCTGATGTGCTATTACAAAGATTAAGATAAAATATGTTAAAAAAAAAAAAAAACTGTCACGGTGTCTGGAACACATAAAAGTGATAAATCTTGCCATGGGATTTTTCTGTCATGACTCAATTTCCACGTCTAAATCATCCCTCTTTGTCATCAGTCCCTCGCCCAACCTAACAAGTATACTCAGTACCTAGAAGGTGTTAGTACATGTAAAAATATAATCTTCTTGACTGTCGTGGTAGTATAATCTTCTTGACTAATCATGGAAACCCTTTTCTAGTTATTTTTTCTTAAGTACATGCATAAATGACTTAGCAGAGAAAATTTTATTTCTAACAGCCCTTGAAGTTGTGTCTAGCTTTTACCATGTCATTTGCCTACCTTGAAGCACTGCTAACCATATGTCAGTATACACAGGTATTGATTCATTCACTGAACAATATTTATTGTACATCTACTATGTCTTAGGCACTGTTTTTGATGTCTGGGGATAATCAATGAACAAATCAAATGAAGATATCTTTCCTTGTGAAGCTTACGTTCCAGCAGAGGAATACAGACAATAATAAATAAAAATCGTAAAAACAAATTATATAAAATGTTACAAGTTATATTGGTAGGTACTATGGAAAAAAGAAAGAGTAAGGAGAGTAAAAGAGATCTGGAGTCTGGGTGGAGTTGCAGTTCTAAATAGGGTGGGTTAAGATTGACCTCACTGAGAAGGTGACATTTAGACAAACATTTTAGGTAAAAGTAATTTGGAAGCAATTTGAAGAGCGTATCACATTTGTTTTGTCTCAATAAAACTTCAGTACTTTAGACTTGATTACTTTATAAACTGTGAAGATTCTTTGGTGAACCCTGCCCTGCCATTGCCTTACTGAGGCAACGTTGTGGATATCTGTATTACCATTGTTTTACCTTCAGCCTGGTTCTCTGCCACTGACAGTCCCACGTTGCTACAAAATGATATTGCAAGAGTATAGATTGACTTATGTAACATTCCTCCTCAGAAGATCCAGTGGCTCTTCATTGCTTTTCACGCTCATGCTCCCTGGAAGTCATAGCCTTGGGTTGCCTCTCCAGCCTCCCTCTTTTGGGGTCATATTCCATCCATTCTAGCCTCCCTGCTCTTTACCCTTCTTTGCCTTTTCCATTGTTCCCACCAGAAATATAACTTCCCACATGTTATTCTTATCATAAATTGTACTCTTCTTTCAAGGCCCACATCTAACCCTACCACCTGTGTAGAGCCTTCCTTATGTTTCCTTCTTGCTCCATGCACTTCTTCATTCTCTGTGTCCTGAGTGCCTTTTCTTCTCCCTACAGATGATGCTTCTTATTTGTCAAGAAATCCTCTCAGTGTGGCACACTGCTTGGCCCATAGGAGACAACCCAGTTTACTTGAATTAATCAAATTGGGTAAGCCACCTCTCATCTTTGAGCCTCAGTTTCCTTGTCGTAACATGAATTAATGACACATTTTCATGAGGAATAGGTAAGGATTATAAAATTAAATGAAATAATATCACATTTGAATGCTTCTTGTGGTACCTGGCATGTAGTTCACCTTCAGTAAATGTTCCAATAATCTGACTTTGTTTTCTAGATTGTCTTCAATAATGAATGGGGTTCCTTCGTCTTTTACCCCTTTCTTTACATAATGGCTTTCATAATTGTCACCATTCTTTCTTTTCTTGATTTCCAGAGGAAAGTGCTTTTTCATTTTTCTGTTTCTAAATGACTTGCATGTGTTCTTTTCACACTGATATCTGGTTCCTTTGAGCATTTATAGATTTACTGTTATAATGGGTGATTCTCTGTAGTCATTTTAGTTTATGTCAGAGAGTATTTTTTATGAACGTTTATTAAAACACAAGTTGAGAGATGCTGACTACTGAGACCACTGTTGCCACTTACTAGATCTTAGCCAATCAATCAATCAGATCCTTATTAGGCGCCTAATATTTTTGTAGACACTGTGGGAGATAACAAGAATGTAAAAGGCATGGTCACTGCTTTCAAGGGATTCACAGACTACTTTGAGAAACAATTTAAATAAAAATGTAGTGCTGACTTTGTGATATGTAAGTGTAATAGTAATTCAGATGATAGAGTCATTGAGAAGAGATTCATGGATGACATAAGGGCTGACCTAGGCATGGAAGGTCAGGTAGCTCTTATACGGGTGGACAAAATAAAAGTAAAGTGCCTGGAATAGCACTTTGTAGTTAAGTATCTCAAACATGGTATACACTTAATAAATTGGTATTTTTATTACATGACTAGTCCCTCAAGAGGCAGAGTAGACATCTTCTTACTAAGTGATTGAAAGGGCCATCAGGACCCCAATCCCTGCATAAAAATATTGCACCTACTATCTGTCATACCACATTAGATACTTATTCATTTGACTGTAGAAAACATTTAATCTTTAATAGACACCAGTCAAAAGGGAACTATCTCTAGGGAGTGAAGAGGTGGTTATAAAGTAAGTGTCCTTCCATTCATTTAAGTAATCCTTGATTTATTTATTCAACACGTGTATATTGGGCCTCTACTCTATGGCAAACTGGATCCTGGCTATAAAAGATGAATAGTCTATAACCCCTGCCTAAAGCAGCTCAGGGGCTGGTAAAAAGGACAGATGTGTGTGCCAATGATCACAATACAATGTGATTCATGCTATTATTCAGATAAGAGAGTGATAGAGACCACAGAGGCCATGGAAGTAGTGTCATGCTTGAGGGGTATGGGAGTTGGACTTGTGGGCAACAGGGGGAAGTGCGTTTCATCATCTTCTTTCTCTTCTCTTTCCCCTTTGCTTCCACTCCTGAACAGGACAAAGCTATAGACGGGACTGAGAAGAGTAGGTGTCTTGGAGGGGAGGGGGATTCTTGGTACCCCCCTCCCCCCAATTAGGGAGAGGAAAGTGTCCACTCAGGTAGGTCATGGCCCAGGAGGGGTTGGTGGGGCCTCAGCGGGATGAGAAGGGCTGCCCCGCAGGAGAGCACCTGGAACAGGAAGTCAGAACTCAAGCACGGGAAGGTGGTGTCCATGACAGGAGGCAGCACTGGTGGTTAAAGAGACTGATCAAATAAGTAAATATATTAAGCAATTTTTTACTGCTGGAGAAGGGAATTCCAGATATGGAAATGAGAAAACTAGAATGAACTCTGTAGTGTTGTATTAGAATTGGAGGTTTCTGTGTGAACTCAGGGATTTTCAATATAGTCATATGTCAGGCCTGTCTTCTGAGGTGCCTCTGATTGGGTTTGAACCACCAACCTTTCGGTTAGTAGTTGAATGTTTAACCATTTGCGCCACCCAGGGACTCCTTAAATAACAATAATAATTGCTTATAACCCTTTGAATAAAATAAGAATCCATGTACTCATACTGATACAAATAATATAATAATTATAGTTATATGAAGAATTGAACCATTACATAGGCTTAAAGTACTTCCCCACAAAATACTTGTTGATTACAAAGGGAAAAAAGTAACTGTCCAGTGGAGAAGTCTGGGAGAAACAACCTTAATTAAGTAATCAATGCTAACATCATCAGAAATGGGAAAAATCAAAATCATGGACCACCTGGGAAGATGCAATGAGATGCACACAGCATCGTCTCACTAATATTCTTGCCAAAATAATATAAAATAGAGACAAAGTTGACTCTAATCATGGGGAAACACCAGACTAAGACAAAGTGAGGGGGACTGTATGAAAACTGTCTTGTAATCATCAAGAAAAGCTCATGAAAGTTCAGAAAACACTGAGGAACCCTTCCCCACTGAATGAGGCTGACAAGTCAGTGTACTGCATGCTTCTGTACTGGATCCTTCTGCTATAACGGATATTTTTGGAAAACTGAGGAAACTTGAATAGGATATGTGGATTAGATGGTAGTAATGTACCAATGTTAATTTCCTAATTTTTATGGTTGTAGTTGATAACACAGGAGAATGTCTTTGTTTACAGGACTTCTACGTTAGAGTATTTGGGGATTAAGGATATCATGTCAGTAACTTGCTTTCAAATGGTTTAGGGAAAAATAGTTCTTTGTATTATTTGCACGATTTTTCTACCAATTATGGTGCAAATGCTTAATCCAGTTGGCTGTTAACCAAGAGATTGGAAGTTCAAGCCCACCTAGAGGTGCCTGAGAAGAAAGGGCTGGCAATCTACTTTCAAAAAATTAGCCTGTAGAAACCCTGTGGAGCACAGTTCTACTCTGACACACATGGGGTTGCCATGAATCAGAATCAACTTGAGGGCAACTGACACTGGATGAGATTATTAAAAACAAACAAGAAGAAAAAACAAAGAAAGACAAAGTCTCCTATGGAAAGGCCTAGATATGTTATCAGCTAACAGGTTAGTGGCGGCTTCTTTGCTAGTCCATTGAGAAGACAACTTGGGAAAATAAAACACCAGGGGGTTTTGTCTACAGATGGCTCTAAGTGTGCAGCTAGGGCTGGGATTCTAGGGGTTTTGGGTACAGGCCTGGCTTTGCAATTTATTAGTAGACTGTCTTTAGACAAAGCACCTACTTTCTCTGGACAACTCTTCCCTCATTTGTAAAAAGAGGGGTTGATGTAGCTCCCTTCTAACTCTAAATTTCAATGCTGTGATTTCATGTTTTAATATACTATAGGTCACCATCAGCTCCATGGTGCTTTTGGTTGCAGAGTTCTCTGTATTTATCTGCCCGAGGGAGGTCTCTGACTAACGTGCTGCTGCCTTGTTTGGCAGTTTGGCCACCTCAGCCTGATTTAATTCTCCTCAGCAAGGCAAGATTAGTGTTCCTAACACACAGACCCCCGGGGAGGGAGTACACACTGGTCTAATAGTACAGTGATGGCCTTCGAGATAAATCCATGCTCTCTTCTGCCCTGTATAATTTCAGCAGCGTGACTTGAGGCTCAGTTGGGTACTGGCCATGGAGAATGTTTCCTTGGCGGGCCTCCAGATCTTAATTCTGGAAATGATGGTGGAGCCAGAAGGTGAGGAGCCAGATAAGCAACACTGATTCTCCCTGGGATTTCTCATCTCCCCACACTCAGGCCCACCTGCGTTTCAGAACACATCAGGAAACTTTAGCAACCTCCACACGCTTACATGCCGACCACACATATAAAATAAAATAGGCATTCCAGTTGACATTTGGCCAATGGAAATTAATATGCCATAGCGTGCTGAGAATGTGCTCTACTTAATAATAACCAGACTTAAAAGAATGAGAACAAGGTGGAAGACTACTGAAAAACAAAGGACATGATCTGCATATCATTTTGTTTCACATACTATAAATTTCCAAATTCCAAAGGCGGTAGCTTTTATATATAATTTAGTTGGGGAACTTTCCATCAGGTATTTATTACTGAGAGATCAGTGATGTGTCAGGAAGACTTGCTGCTTCAAAAAGAATGCCAGCAGGATTTAAGAGTTTCTTTGCCAAATTACCCTAGCGCTTGGCACATAGTTGATGAGCAATAAATAGTTGTTGTATGAAGATATAAAGGAATATGTTCACTGTGATGATGATATTCATAGAATTGAACTCAGCAGCTAATTATATATCTATCTCTCTCTCTATGTATATATATGTAAACCAAAACCCATTGCCATCGAGTCGATTTCAACTCATAGAGACACTGTAGGACAGAGTAGAACTGCCCCATAGGGTTTCTAAGGAGTGCTCGGTGGGTTCAAATTTTTAACCTTTTGGTTAGTAACTGAGCTCTTCACCACTGTGCCACCAGGGCTCCTATTATATGTGTGTGTGTGTGTGTATGTGGTAAGGATATATATATATAAAACAAAACATTTGTCATTTGAACTTTTTTTACACGTACAATTCAATGACATTAATTATGTTTTGCAACTATTCCCAGTATCTGTTTCCAAATTTTCCCATCACCCTTAACAGAAGCTCAGTGCCCCCTAAGCAATGACTCCCCCATTCTCATTCTCCCCCACCCCTGGTAACCACTAATGGACTTTGGTCTCTGTACATTTGCCTATTCTAGGTATTTCCTATAAGTGGGAACATACAATATTTGTCCTTTTGTGACTGATTTATTTCACTAAGCATAATGTTTTCACAGTTCATTCATGTTGTAGCATATATCAGGACTTCATGTCTATTATGGCTAAATAATGTTCCATTGTATGTATGTACTGTATTTTGTTTATCCATTCATCTGTTGATGGACATTTAGGTTGTTTGTACCTTGTGGCTATTTTGAAAAATGCTGCAGTGTACATTGGTGTACAAGTATCTGCCTGAGTCCCTGCTTTCAATTCTTTTGGGTATATACCTAAGAGTGGATTGCTGAATTATATGGTATTTCTATGGTTAACTATTTGAGGAACTGCCAAACTGTTTTCCACAGTGGCTGCACCATTTTACAGTCCTACCAGCAGGGGATAATTTAGGTTCTCTTTAGAATTCCAAACCACATAGAGACTAACTAAGAACTGGTCAAAATTAATGATAAACGTTTCCTCAATTATATAGAGAACTCATTCTGAGAGGTCTTTTCCTATTTGCTGTAATTCTCTTTTCCTCTTTTATTTTTCAGCTCCAGGTCACAGTTTTGGGAAGGCTTCATGCTCCACATCCCACCCCTCCAACCCCGCAGGTCAGGGCAGCGTAAACTAGAATCATGCTTTGTTATGTGCACTGATGTTTCTCTAGCGCAGCTCAACCCTGCCGTAGGGATGATGGTAATGAATAGCTCAAGATTTATTTTCACATTTATTTAGGCCAGTTCTCACTGTCACTGTGCCAACAGCATCAGCACAACTAGATGTTTCATAGAAAGCGTAAGATTTGAAGAAAGGGGGAAAAAGAAAAGCTGGGTTTAAATGTCTGCTCTGCCATTTATCAATTTCATGACCTTGGGCTGGTTATTGAACATATTTGAGCCCCATCTTCCTTGCAGGGTTGTTGTGCAAGTTAAACAAGATCATATAGGTACAGTGCCTGGCACCTAGCAGGCCTGCAATGTGAATTTTCTCTTAGTTAATTTCCTACAGGCCCACTTTGCTTCCCATCACCTCTGTCCTCTTGTCCTGTGTTTTCTGCTTGCCCTTCGCTATTCCTCCTTATTCCCTGGCTCCAACCTGAGGTAAGTACATAATCACTAGCTCACCTTACAGTTGGACCATTTCTATGATCCAGTAACTGTGTCAGCATCTCCTATTGGCCACATGGGGAAGGTGAGAATTTGGGATTTTTGGAAATGCTCAAGGTTACCTTCTGCCAGAGTAGAAGTCTATTTCTTTGTTCCATGATGGCATCAATAGAAGCATGCATAATTCTTAAGTTCATTTTTCTGATTTAAGTTCACATTCCTGCTGAATTCCATATAACCCTGCCTTAAGATTTCCCCCTTAGGGGTAGATTCAAATCACCCTGCCTCAGCTTCTATGGGTACTGAGGGCAGAGGCAATAGCAATTATTGGCAGGTAAAATTCAGCACCATGGTCACCACCAAGCCACTGAGTGACTGTCACCTATCATTAATATCCTTAGGTATTATGGTCTATTTTTGACACAGCAGCCAGGGGATGATCCGTTAAAATATATCACATCATAACACTGTTCTGCTCAGTGCTGTCCTGGGACTTCCTGTCTCACCTGGAATAAACGTCAGGCCTTTATATGCCATGAACCTATATGACCTGGCACCTGCCTAATCCCCAACCTCATCTCCTCTGTCTCTCCCTTATTCACTGTGGTCCAGCCATTCAGACCTCTTAGCTATTTTCCTCACTACGTAGAACTCAAGCTCCCACCTCAGGATTTGTCATACTTACTCTTCCCCATGCCTGGATGCTCATCCCCTTATATAGGCACTTCGCTCTGGCCTTTGCTCAGATATTACCTCCTCAGGGAGGTCTTCCTTGACTGCCCTGCCTAAATCAGCAGCATAAACCACCACTCTCTGTCCCTTAGTGGGCATTATTTTTCTACCTACAGAAACACACATCTGTTTGTTTGTTTAATGCCTGTCTGTCTCCTAGAATATGGAATCCATAGGATGTAGGAACGTTGTTTCTTTCACTGCTGTATTTCTAGTGCCTAAAATAGTGCTCGGCCCACAGAAGGTGTTCAGTAAACATTTCATGACTGAAGGAATAAATGAATTTAGGAACTGCCCTGAGGCCACTGTGAGGTTTGCTAAGAAAAGGGCCATGAAGCCACTTTTGCTCTAAGACATCAAGATACTTGATGTCTCCATAATAAGAACAAGGACAACAACAACTTAATAGCTTCCTTTTATTAAACATTATGGCCCCCTGCTCAGTAGGAATCTAGAGGCTGTTTGTGATCGTTCATGAGCTTATAATTTTATCACTTTGGTCTATGGAAAAGTGTGCAATAGCTTATTATAACGTTAATACAAAGGAAATGTGCATTTTTTGTACTATACTAAGATAGCTCATCATGAAAACTGTTCTCTAACCTATTTAAGTACGTAGAATGCTGTGTTACAAAGGTCTTCTTAGAATTTGAGCCCTTTTCCTGACATATCCCCTGACATTCTACCCTGTCCCCATATCCTGCCAAACAAATGTAGACAAAGCATCCTGGAGACCAGGATTGAGAGCCCAAAACTTGAGAACGAGTACCACACAGATCTGGCTGAAACCTGTATACTGGAGTTGCTTAATGTCTCTGTGCCTCAGTTTCCTTATCTCTTAAATGGGGATAATAGTAATACCTGTGTCATAGGTATGTACTGCATGAAGAGTAAATGAAATGATGTAAAGTATGATGAACATTAAGCATCACTCCACAATTGTTAGCATAAAAAATGAGCCTCAGTACTGGGATCTTAAGGAAGGCGGTTCTTGCCCCCAAAATGTTATTTTCTAACCTGAGACATAGAAATTATTTTCTTTAAGATATATGTTTAAAATTATACCAGCCTGTGGAAATTCATACCAAGTTTTCCAATATGCGTATTTGAAATGGTGGCAGATGTCTGCTCTATAAAATGACTTTGCAATCTAAGGTGTAATTGTAACTGTAGTTTTCGCTGTGGTCGGCCGCACTTCACCACCTTCGGGTCTTACCCCGTGAGTAGGTGAGTGAGTCTTCAGGATTTGCGTTGTGAAGTCATTTTCTTTTTTTTTTTCCCTTTGGTTGTGTGTGTGTGTGTGTGTGTTTCCAGTATAATTTGCATGAATTGCCTTCCAGAAAACCTTGGTTTCCTCCTGAATGGTGTGAGAGAAGTGGTTCCAGAAGCAGGCCTCAGGGAAGACTGACCGGCCTGTAAGTGGTAGGGCAGGCGTTGCAAGAGCTCTACTTGGGGGAAATCAGAGTCAGACCTTTTGTGTCACTTGGAGGGAGGTGTTGAGAGCTCAAGTCCCTCTTAAACCACAACTACTGTATACTTCTTTCTTCTGTGGAGTGGCTGGTGGGTTTGAACCGATAATCTTTCGATTAGCAAACGAGCACTTTAACAACTGTGCCACCAGTTGTCTTTAGTTAGCAAAAACATGCGCTATGTATTGATCTCGCCTAGGGACTAGGGTAATTTAGTTAGTGTCCCTTTGATTAAGCATCAGCTTTTATTTGGAGCAAGATATAAATATTAGTTTATATTGTTACACACACACACACACACACACACACATTCACACACACACATCTGAGGCTGGGGAGGATCCAGAGAGACCTCCAAAATAAAGAGAAACCAAGGACAATTTATTTACTCTCTCTCTCTCAGCCTGTTTTCTCCTCTGTAAAACAGGCATAATAATACCTAATTATAATATGGTTGTGAGGATTAAATGAAATAATGAAAGAATCTTGAGTCAACTTTTGGAGGCAGGCATTGCTCAAAAACAAGCCTTTGTCTCTCTGGGGGTAAATTTTATAGTCATATAGGAAATGTTAGTGTCAAGCTCTGCAAGAGCCAAGTGTATACGTGTGTGTTGCTGGAGGTGGGGTCGGAGACACCAGGATAAGAGAGAACAAGAAAGAGATATTACTCCAACAGAAATAATTTCCTATTTCTTGCATATCCTCCCATACACAAGAAAATATACTTTTCCAGATGACACATCAGCTGTCTGAAGCAAAATGCCTGGGCTGTGATTTTTTTTTTTTTTTCTTTTTTCTTTTCTTGTCAGTAAACTAGGAAATGAGTCATAAAACAGTAATACTGCCTTAAAATAACTTAGGGTAGGGTGATCCCAAGATGAACTCGAGTAGAGCACCAGAGGGAACCTACACCTCCAAAGGAGAAATCTCATCAAAGAGGACTTGCCCTTTCCCACCAAGAGTTCTGGGTCTGACTTATTGAAGCTGTGAGGGCTGTGTCATGCTGAGTGGGAATCCTGGTAGTTTCACACAGCTGTGAAGAGCTCCCCTCTTCTCAGAAACAGAAATAACTGAAGAAGTAACACAACCTCCGTATTCTAAACAAAGGGATTGTGATGCATCACCTGGGCCCATGATGAAGTGTCTTCAAGTTTGCACAAGCGCAACCAAATTTAGGACTTCACTAATTTGGACATGTAATAACTAAGATAGGAGCTAAGCTGAAATTTAGAGTAGTGGTTAAATGCACAGCTTTAGGAGTCAAGACAGACCTGGGTTAGAATCCTGGTGTCACCTCTCATTTGCTGTGACCTTGAACAATTTATTTGCTCTCTCTCTCTCCCAGCCTGTTTTCTCCTTTGTAAAGCTGGCACAATAATACCTAATTACAATGTGGTTGTGAGGATTAAATGAGATAATGAACGCACTGTTATCTGTGATTGCAATATAAAGTCACATTTCCTTTCATACCTAAATTACGCTAAGCTCTCACTCTGATGATTGTACAAGTCCAATTTTCTATTGGGTTCCCCTTGTCAAGTTCTTTTGGGGAACACCAGAGAAAACGCTTAAAAGTTCTACAAATTAACCCTTGTAGTCACTTTTCCTCTGAGAGATTTCTGCCCCAGATACCTTGTGAACCTCATGCCACTGTATAGCTCACTTCTCTGAGCTTGAGTTAGTTAGAATGAAGCCACAGCTAGCCTACCAGAATCAACTCAACAGCATGCTTTTTTTTTTTTTTTCCTAATGTGAAAAGACCCATCAATCCCTACCTGCCTGCTGATCTTTACCCTTGGTTTGCCCCATCGTATCCTTGAATAGCCAGAAAACTTGCATTTTAACATATTTGGCATAAGCCTCATTTTTTGTGGCAAGTTGATCAATTCACTTGCTTACCTTTGTCAGGCATTATTCATCAAAAATATTTGCCAGAAATAAATGGCAGAAAGAGAAGCTGTAGAGAAGTCAACATTACAGAATGCACTCAACTCACTGCGTGTCTCTGCAGTGCTCGGTGCCAGGTGAACCATATCCACCTGACTGTATGCAGATGGTCATATATAAAATGCTCGCCTTCTTAATTTTCTTATTTTTAGGAAAATATTTCAGTGATAAATAGAAATACAATGAATCAGCACTGTGCCAGGTGTGACATTAAACAGGTTAAACCCATTGCCGTCGAGTTGATTCTTACTCATACGACCCTATAGGACAGAGTAGAACTGCCTCATAGGGTTTCCAAGGAGCGGCTGGTGGATTCAAACTGCTGGCCTTTTGGTGAGCAGTCAAATGCTTAACCACTGCACCACCAGGGCTCCTTAAATAGGTTAGGAGTATATATATATAAAAATCACACTACTTAACACAGAGAAAGTCCTCAATAAACGTGAAGTGAAGAAATAAAAATGATAATATACGCTGCTGCCAATGCCAACAGTGATTACTTTGGGGGTTTATAGGCTCTGACCCCATTTGAGGGTCCTTGCTTTGCTCACCATTGGCTTCCACGCTGGAGGTCCCGCTCCTTGTGAGAATTTATAGAACTTGCCACATCTCTCAATTCAGACACCCTCCTGTCTCAGCCCTTAGCATGTGAGATTGGTGGGAGTCCTCCCCTCCCTGTGTCCCAGGCCATGTTGTTTCCTAGCTGAGCATGACTGATAGTGGAAACAAGTCATTTCCTTCAGGGAAAGCTCCTGACCCCTCGCAGAGTTACAGTCTAATCTCCATTGTCCTGACAAGACAATCACAAAAGTGGCAAGTACCTTTCTCAAAAAGTAGAGATTTTCCAGCTTAGGTAATACCATGTGCGGGCTCCAAAATCCATTTTAAGTCTATATTTTGGAAAAGCATTTCTCTACATGAACAAAAATAGAGCCTAGCTAAAGCTAGAACTCGTTTATAATGTATTAACAAAACACTTAATATCCTAGTCTGAACATTGTCATTCAGGTTTGTGATGACTTCAGGTTTTTTCTCCCCCCCACGCCCCAAAAACCACGGATAGGAACTTGGTTTACATTAGTAAGTTTTCCTGCTAACACTCCCAACCCCTTCTCCCAAAAGGTTGTCCCAAAGGTTTCCATCTAGAGAAACCAAAAACTGCCAACCACTGCCAAACTGCATTTCTCTTGCTGAAAAAGAAAATCAAATTTCCTCTTTCACTGATCTTGGCAAAGCGTTTTGTACATGATAAGCACTAAAATAGAGCCCTGGTGGTGCAGTGGTTAAGAGCTTGGCTGCTAACCAAAAGGTCAGCAGTTCGAATCCACCAGCTGCTCCTTGGAAACCCTATGGGAAAGTTCTACTCTGTCCCGTAGGGTCGCTAGGAGTCAGAATGCACTTGACTGTAACAGGCTTGGTTTTTGGTTTTTGAAGCACTAAGATAGTAGCTATTGTTCCTACTTGCTTCTTTTCTCCCTCCACCAAAAAAAAAAAAAGATTTCTAATGGCCTTGAATAAAAGACTTAAGCAAAAATAAGGTTACAATATTGTAAAATCAGGATCATGTAAAAGAAAAGACCTATGTTAACTCCAAAAGACAGTACATTACTGTGAGTTTCCTTGCAGCCAGGGCGAAGAATGGAAAGTTTATAACTCTCAGTAGAGGTGAATAAGCACACCAATTCTTCAAGAAAGCAGTGTATTTTATTTTATTTTTCATGGCAGTGCATTCTTAAAGATATTTCCCCAATGCAACCTTATATAGAATGCACTGAGAGACAAAATAGGCAGTGTCCTTGAATATGGATTTATAAAACCTGTACTAACAGGTTTCATATGGTTATTTCTTGTAAGGACTGAGAAAATCTAACAGAACAGGGTTTCTGTGCAACTTAATTCTAAGGGCAGCTAGTCTGGTGTGGAGGTCTGCTTGAACTGATGGATATGTCAGGACGCTTTGGGGAGATAGTGGGAGGCTTGTTCTTTAGGCTTGCTCCCTTAAGTATTCCTTCCTCTCAGCTCTATGGCAGACATTTGAGGATGAACCGTCTAGTGGCTCTTATTTTCTGAGAGTGAGTTAAAGACCAGAGGAGTGATTGATGAGGTTGAATTTGGCCTTTAGAGTCATCTTAACCAAAAAAAAAAAAAAAAAAAAAAAAAAAAAAAAACCTACCAAACCAAACCTGTTGCTGTCGTCGAGCCAATTACGACTCATAGCAACCCTATCTTACCCACTCCCTCAAAAAAAGTCTGCAAAGTACATTGATATCCAAAGATAATGTTCATAACTACTAAATACGCATTTATCTTTTCAAGGTTTTTTTCATTATGAAAGTAAAATATAGAAAATTAGGTCATAATGAGAAAAAATTACCTACTACTCCCATAAACTTAATGTGATTAATGTGGTAACTTTAAAATATGTCCATAAATTATTTGATAATCCTTCTTTCCAATGATGGAGGCTGATTCCCCTCCCTCTGAGTAAAGGCTGTCCTTAGCAACTTGATTCTAACAACTAGAATGTGGTAGAAGTGAGAATGTGTGACTGAAAAGCATTGTGGTTTCTTCCTTGCTCACTCACTCTGGAGGAAGCCAGCTGCCATTTTGTAGGGGCACTCAAGTGACTAGTCAGATAGAGAGGCCCACATGGCATAACTGATGCTTCCAGCCAATAGACAGCCAGGAATTGAGGCCTTCTACCACCAGCCATGTGAGTGGGCCTTTCTGGAAGTGGATTCTCTAGCCCCAGTCAAGCTTTCAGATGACTACAGTTTGATTGCAAGCTCATGAGAGACCCTGAGCCAAATCCACCCAGCTAAGCTTTTCCCAAATTTCTGACTCACAGAAAACTTTGAGATAATAAATGCTTGCTATTTTAAGTTGCTAAGTTTTGGGGTAGTTTAGTTACACAGCAATAAGTAACTAATGCAATCACAAAGAATACCATTTTTTCCCCTCTGCTGCAGAGATGCTTTTAATTTACAGTAAATGGGCATAAACTTGTCTCCTATGTTTTTCACTTTATCTTTGAAGGGCAGTATAGTAGAGTGATTGAGAATGCAGACAATGGAGCCAGCTTACAGAGTTTGAATCTTGCTTACTTTCTCTTTCTGTGTGATTTTGGGCATGTCACTATCTTTGTCCTTAATTTTTATCATATGTAAATTGGACATGATAATAGTACATAGGGTTATTGTGAGGATTAAATGAGTTAATATGTATAAAATGATTAGAAGAATCTCTAGTGCATAAACAGCACTACTGAAGAGAAAGCGATTACTATACCATGTAATTATTAACAATTACTTTTAATGACTGGAGTCCTGGTGGCACAGTTGTTAAAGTGCTCGTTTGCTAATCGAAAGATTATTGGTTCAAACCCACCAGCCACTCCACAGGAGAAAGATGTGGTAGTCTGCTTCTGTAAAGATTGCAGCCTTGGGAACTCTATGGGGCAATTCTACTCTGTCCTATACGATGGGTATAGGGTTGCTATGAGTCGGAATCAACTCAACGGCAATGGGTTTGGTTTTTTTTTGTGGGGGGTGTTTAATGACTAAATAATACTGCCTCTGGAAATGTATGATATTTTTCTTATCATTCTCCTAATATTAGTAAGTTAGGCTGTCTTTAAATTTTTTGCCATTATAAGTAATGTTGTGATAAACATGTTTTGCAAAATACCTTTTTTCTGTTATAGTGTTGATTCCTAGACATTGAACTCGCTCAAGAATGCCCTTGAAACATGTTTTGCAAAATACCTTTCATCAGGTATAGTCTTGATTCCTAGACATTGAACTTGCTCAAGAATGCCCTTGAAAGTGGTAAAAATGTGCTTTCACGAATTCCGTAATTCAGATTTTCCACACTATCAGTCTGCCCTTCAGTTAATGAATGACTTTGCAGGTTTAGGGGTGTTTATATTATGTGTCTATTCCTGGCCACTTGTAGGAGCAGGCTGGCATGTAGTCTGAGTAGGGGCAGCTCCTGGGGGGGATTTGGAAACCACAGGTATCAATTTCAGTTGAGTCTTGCTGCATCAAAACTGACAAGCACGCCAACGTCCAGGTAGCAGGGGCAGGTTTCCCAGGTACCTGGGAATCAAGGCATTCACGCTTATGTTCTGGAGCTGCTGCTTACTAGCTGTGTGGCCCTGAATGAGGTCTAGGCTCATTTTTCTCAACTTAAAAGGATAATCATTTTCATCTTATAAGACTATAGCGAGGCTACAACGAAATAGCATTTGTCAAAGTACAAAGTGAGAATATAAAGATAATTATTATTTCCAGGACTGTGAGCTTCCTGGGGGCTGGGCACTGTGCCACATTCCTCCTTCTGGCAAATGAATTCCACTGCGGCTTTGACTGTGCTTGAATTACGTATCCAGGGCCATGTATCTCTAGCATCTAGCTTGGTGTCTGGCACATAATGGGCACCCAGCAATTGTCAGTTGAATGAACTAATTATGCTTACCTTGAACAATGACTCGTGTGACCTTTGGCAAGTCGTTCTCCATCTGGATCCCTCAGCTGTGCTGCCCAGGTAAAACGGCCACGTCATCTGCCTGCCTCCCACGAATGCTGCTCCTCCATTGACAGGAATCCTTTCAGGGGTCAGTTCTTTCACAGCCGGAGTCGGCATCAGCGCTAATGTCTGCCATTATCATAGGAGAGGCCCCTGAACTTCACTGGACGCTGTCCCACTTGGATAACTGAGAAGAAGCAGGAGAAAAACAAGCCAAAGGAGCAATGTTAGCTTCTCTCAGCTTTTCCTCATCTGCTTCTTGTTGTCTTCCTTGCTTTTCCCCCAACCTCACCCTCTCCTGCTGTCTTCCATCCAAAAAGACACACACACACATCTCCCAAGAATTACTTTAGGGCTGGAATCCAAAGCCTTCGCTTATCTGAAATTCGCTGTGTACTTGCCACTTGGCAGAGCCTGCAAACAGCTCAGTGGGTGTCTTTATAGTCGGCATTAAAACAAAAAATTGCCACACTGCTAATAAAGTTTTCCTTATTGTTGTAACTGTTGGCAGAGGCAAATGTCTGGGGGGATTGACTGCCTGAAAAGCTTCATTATGCTGCAAGAATATTTTTGATAGGATTTCAACAGCTCCCGACTGACTGTCAACTTCACTGTGTGTGACTTTTTAAAAGTCAGTCCCCACCCTTCCCTAATAGGTCCTCAAATTCTTGAAAACATTCAGTCAGTTGTTGAGTACCTGAATCTTTCCAAGTAATTAGCAGGTAGAATTACCAGGTAGCAGGCAGTGTTTGCTTGTAATCTGTCAACAGGAGCTGCAGTGAGGGTATTATCATCTCGAGTGGCCCTGCAACCAAGTCCAATTTAAAGTGTCAATAGATAGTTTATTTCTGTCTTTTGTTCCCATTGCCAGGTCGTGAGTTTTCCCTTCAGAAATCCAGGCTCAATGTAAGACAGATATTTGGAACTTGTGAATTTTAAGGGAAAATTTTCCTTGCAACCCAAAGTATGTCAAAGCATTTAAGGTTTATTCCTCGAGCCACATGATTTGGTCAGGTATGTTGTTGTTGTATGCCATCCAGTTGATTTTCCACTCAGCAACTCCATGTGACATAGAACTGCCCCATAGGGTTTCCTAGGCTGGAATCTTTACGGGAGCAGGTTGCCCGGTCTTTCTGCCGTAGAGCTACTCTGTGGGTTCGAACTGCCAGCCTTTTGGTTAACAGCCAAGCATTTAACCATTTTACTCCTTGGTCAGGTATCGCAACCTATATATGCAAGGCTTATATGCGGTGTCTGATAAATGCAAGATGGACAGAAAGCCTTTTATCAGGCAGCATAATTACACTTTGCCAACTGGAGTGGGGACGCACAGATGCGGGTGTTTTAATGCTCACTAAGACTTCCCTGGTAATATCAGTGGCTGCTAGGCTTCTTGAGTTATGTCCTTTCTCGCCTAATTTCCTTGCTGAACTGTTTTCCAGTTCAAGATAGGTAGATTTGCCAAAACTGCAGAGCCTTTATTGCATATAGAATGTACCTAGATTTACAGAACCCCAATTCAGGATCATATTTCCCATCAGCAGAATCTGAGTCTTGGCTGAATGAAAGTTTTGTGACTGCTTCTGGGATCAGCCCTGGGTCGTGCCGCTGTGAGGTCCAGCTGACTGCTTTATTCTCATAAGCACCTTCCCTCTTTGAAGTCCCCTTGATTAGAGAAAATCAGTCATTGTTTTATATTTAAGGACAAGTTTCCATTTGTTTTTCTTTCCTGACTCACATATAGAACCAACATGCTGGATTCCAGAAGCCTGTGTGCTAATTAACAGATGGCTTACAGGGATGATTTTTTTTTTTTTTTACTTGCCATTTGAATCATTTAGGTAATGTGCTTTATTTTCCAATCCAGAATAATAATAATAATAATAAACATTCTAAATAGACATCAGTGTCATATAGTGTCTAATGATTTATGCAGGTACTGCAATCAATGTAGTTTGGTAACAGCAGTGGAAGAGACAAAAATATTACTATGAGGATTTTTTTTTTACTTGCTTACTCAAAGATTTCATTTAAAGTTGCAGTCCAAAATGCTGCTGATCCGACAGCTGGCATTCAGCATTTGTTTTGAATTTATATCTAATCGGGATAGAGTCTCTTCATAGGTAAAAGAAAAACCAGGATGGAAAAAAACAGTAACATACTTGTAACCAGCACATTCTATTAATATATTTTAACTTTAAGATTAATCAGTATTTTATTGGGGAGGAAACATAAAAGCATGCAGAGAAACATGTGCTTTCACTGGGCTTTGTCACAGGCACTCAGTATCTGTTTGGCTTTAGTGGGTCATCATACGAAAGGAGACCTAAGCTTGAGAAAGCAAACCCACTGGAAATTTTCATCTTTAATATCCAGATGATTAAAAATCTAGTTCCCCTCCCCTTTTATTAAACAGCCATCAGCAAACACAGGTGATTCCTGTAACTTTTGATATATAAAGAATTGAAAATGTGCTGCAAGCTTGTTCATAATATAACTAAGCTTCATTGAGTAAGTCCAACCCTGATGGAGATTTTTGACAAATTTTGTGGCAACCTGACAGATGTGTCACAATATCTAATCCTCTTAAACCCCTAAAACTCTTGGAAAGTGGATGTGTTAAAAGAGCAGATTGGAAAACATGCTGTTCTTTTATTGAGCTTTTTCCTTCAGTGCCCATAAAACCCATCGCTGTCGAGTCAATTCCAACTTGTAGTGACCCTATAGGACAAGGCAGAACTGCCCCCATAGGGTTTCCAAGGCTATAAAATCACACTTGGTAAAGTGTAGGGTCAGCAAAAAAGAGGAAGACCCTCAACAAGATGGATTGACACAGTGGCTGCAAGAATGGGCTTAAACACAGCAACAATTGTGAGGATGGAGCAGGACTGGGCAGTGTTTTATTCCATTGTGCACGGGGTCGCTATAAGTTGGAACTGACTCAACGGCAGGCGCCTAACTACAACAATCTTTACGGAAGCAGACTGCCACATCTTTCTCCTGCAGAGAGGCTGGTGGGTTCAAACTGCTGACTTTATGGTTAGTAGCCAAGTGCTTAACTACTGCGCCACCGGGGCTCCTTTTGGTGCCCATACCTCCCCCCCATCCCTTCCTTCGGCAAAGTGCAAGGTATAGGCAAGATGTAAAATGTAGGCATTTAAATACTAATGGAAAACAGGAGCTAGGTGGCATTGTCTTGCAGCTGAAACAATAAAAAAATACAGAGGGGAACCTAAATGAGCTTGCCTTTCTCCAACTAAAACACCAAAGCTCTACCATTTTACTAAGAAGATCTCCTTTAGCAGGACCACTCTACAGCAGTATGCCTGTATACGTGAGTTAAAGAAATGCATTCCGGATTGGAGTCAGGGAGGGCAAAAGAATAAAAATGGGGGTAGTCTTATAATGAAAGAAATGAGAACTGCCTCCACCTCCACCCAAATCTTCCCAAACCTGCTCGATGTTTTTGAGCTCTGGTCCACATTTCTGATTGTATAAATCCATGCTCAGAATGTGGCATGAAGCCAGATTCCGTGGAGGCCAGGAGATGCTTTCATGGAGCGCAGTGACATCCTCGGAATTGCACACAGTTGTGAGGTCTGCTTCTCAGACATTTGGACAACTGCCACGAGGAAGGGAGGGAGGAAATTGGGCCAGTTTGCATTCTGTTACAAACCAGCCTTTTGGATGACAGAAGTCTTTCCAGTCAAAATGCCATGGATTACTCCCTGCTGTGAGCTAATAGGGTGCTAATTAGCATATTTCATTTATTTACTTAACTGGGATAGAAACCGTTGGGCACATGGCCCACTTATAATGTTTTCCTGGGGAAGCTATGAACTGCTCTAAGTACTACCACTCTGCATTAAGGAAACCAGTTCACAGAAGCACAAATACCAGGCCCCCCTTCCACCTCTTCTTCTCTCCTTCACACGTCCCTCTCTTCCAAACACACACATGCACAGAGCACAGACAAGGGCTTGAGTCTAATCTGGTCTCACTTCAATAAGAATCTGAAATAAGAAATGAAATTACACAGTTATTTCCAATAGTTCATCTCCATATACTTTTTTTGGCAACCACATGGACCACTCTTGACTTGCTGCTTCACCTGTAATAATGACTCTTGGGTGTCATCGGAAAGCAAAGGCCTCTCCTGATCTCTTTATCTCTCTTTCAGGCTGAGAGCCAAATTCACACCACAAATGAAGATAGTAGCTGGGTCCCAGAGCCCTCTCTGGACTATTACTTTTGGAGTCTTAAAACACCTGTTTGTCATGGTTTCCTCCTTAGGAAAGAATGTGCTTTGTAGTTCTCATGCTGCACTGAAGTACTTGTAGGTTCTTTGGAGTTCCATGTCTGTTACTCTCCCTAATGGCATATTTTCGTTTTGTGCAAGGACAAGCCATTAACAACGCGCAATGAAAGCAAAGCAGCCAAAACCCACTAAGCAAAGAGAAATGGATCTACTTCCTGTGGTGTGGAGGCCTCTGTGCTAAGAGGTAGTACCAAAGGGCTGAAATAAAGGCAGTTAGTGGTTAAGCACTCAGTTGCTAACCAAAAGGTCAGCAACTTGAACCTACCAGCTGATCCACTGGAGAAAGATGTGGCAATCTACTTCTGTAAAGATTACAGTCTTGGAAACCCCATGGGACAGTTCTGCTCTATCCTGTAGGGTTACTATGAGTCAGAATTGAATTGACGGCAATGGGTTTGGTTTTTTTTTTTTTTTTTTAGTGTTCTACAAAGAACTCTACCTGGATGTGCAAAACGAACAAACAACAACAGCAAAAAACCCAAACCCATAGCTGTCAAGTCAATTCCAACTCATGGCAACCCCAAGTGTTACAGAGTAGAATTGCTCCATAGGATTTTCTTGACTGTAATCTTTATGGAAGCAGATTGCCAGGTCTTTCTCCCAAAGAGCCACTGGGTGGGTTAGAACCGACAAACTTTTGGTAGCAGACAAGTTCCTAACTATTGTGCCACCAGGGATCCTTTAAGGTGATCTCAATCACTTAAAGTTTTTTCAGTCATTTCACATTTAAAATCATTTGATCATGATTTACCATTCTTCATGCTTCACCTCACAGTGACACCAAAGTTCCTAGGGAGCTACATAGTTTTATGGCATCATCTGGAAGTTAATTGACCATCAGTCTGTCCATGCTGCAGCAGGTCTGCAGGCATGGTCATCCCTCCATGCTGGTGTTCACCAAGCGGCTGTATCCCCATGTTTCTGTATAGTCCCTGATTTTCTGGTCCTTGCTGCATTCTATTGTGGCAGTTCTTTGTGACAACCATGGAGTCACCTTTGGTCCAGCTGACTTTTTATCTTTTTTGGTTAATGTATGAGCCCATCTTGGAAGATATAAAAATATGTGACTGCTCTTTGTTGATAAGAGAGATGCAGTGGCGCTGTCCAGACCTTCTGTAACCCTGACAAGCCTACAGCTGTCTCTGTTATCCTCCAGCTGTACATACTGGAATTTTTGCCTGGGCTTGCTTGCAAGGTCATCTATTAATTTTTCAGCCTCTTCTTCTCACTTTTTCTGCTACCTAATATTTTGCACTGTGCCTGTGGGAAATCTTATCAACTCAAATACAGTTTTTGCTCTATCTTTAGTCTCTTTACAGAATACCCACTTTACCCTTTGCCAAACTGAGTATAGACTCACAATCGATCAATCAATAAATGAGAAACCCTGGTGGCACAACAATTAAGCACTCAGCTGCTAACCAAAAGTTTGGCAGTTCAAACCCACCCAGCGACTCCATGGGAGAAAGACCTGGTGATCTGGTCCCATAAAGATGATAGCCTAAAAAACCCTATGGAGCAATTCTACTCTGTCACGTGGGGTTCCTATAAGTCAAAATTGACTAGGATGGCACTAACAACAACAATCAACCTGGGTGGCACAAATAATTTGCTGTCAGCTACTAACCAAAGGAATGGCTGTTGGGAATCCATCCAGTGGTGCTGTGAAAGAAAGTCCTGGTGATTTACTTCCATAAGATTACAGCCATTGAAAATTCTGTGGAGAGCAGTTCTACTCTGACACACATGGGGTCCCCATGAATTAAAATCGACTCGACAGCAATGATTTCTTTTATCATATACTTATGATAAAATGCCTTATGCATTACAAAGCCCTTTAAAATCCACCCTTCCCCCCCAGTTCAATTCATGTAGGACCCCTGTGAGATAGGTAAGGAAGATATTATCCTAGGGATATCATTGCCCGGATGAAGAAACCTTATTTCAGAGATGTGAATAACCTCACCAGAATCACCCAGTAACTGAAAGGTAGAGGGAAAAATAACATCCAGACCTTCTGATTTTGGGCCTACCAATATTTCTTGCCAGGTTTAAACAGAACAAAAGGATACTGCATGGTTTAAAATCAGGAAAGGTGTGTACTGGGGTTATCTCTTTTCACCATACTTATTTAGTCTGTATACTGAGCAAATAATCTAAGAAACCAGACAAATGAAGAAGCACAGGGCATCAGGATTGGAGGAAGACTCATTAACAACCTGCAATACACAGGTGACACAACTTTGCTGAAAGTGAAGGGGGCCTGAAGCACTTACTGATGAAGATCAACGATGACAGCTTTCAGCCTTATACCTCAACATAAAGAAAACAAAAATCCTCATAACTGGACCAGTAAACAACATCATGATAAGTGGAGAAAAGATAGAAATTGTCAAGGATTTCATTTTATTTGGAAACACAATCAATGCCCTTGGAAGCAACAGTCAAGAAATCAAATGACGTGTATTGCACTGAGCAAATCTGCTGCAAAAGACCTCATTAAAGTGCTCAAGAGCAAAGATGTCACCTTGAGGACTAAAGTATGCCTGCCCCAAGCCATGGTATTTTCAGTTGCCTCTAATGCATGCAAAAGCTGGACATTGAATAAGGAAGACCAAAGAAGAATTGATGTCTTTGAATTATGGTGTTGACAAAGAGTATTGACTATACCATGGACTACCAGAAGAACGAACAAATCTGTCTTGGAAGATGTGATGGTTAAGACTGTGTGTCAACTTGACTGGGCCATGATTCTCAGTGGTTTGGCGGTTATGATGTGGTTTGGAAGTCATATGATGTTGTGATCACTTCCATGATGAGATTTGATATAATATGATCACCTTCATGATGGTATCTGCCGTGAATAACCAGTCAGTTGAAAGGAAGTTTCCATGGGCGTGTGGCCTGCGTCGAATATAAGTGGACATTCTGGCAAGGCTCAGGGGCTTCTGGATCCTGCAGCTGGCTCCTGTTCATCAGACATCCAGTTCTTGGGACTTGAGCTAGTAGCTTACCTGTGGTCTTGCCTGCTGATCTTGGGATTTGTTGATCTTTACAGCCTGTGAACAAGAGCCCTGCTCTCTGACCTGCTGATCTTGGGTTCGCCAGCCTCTCCAGCTACATGAATCAGGAGAAGCCTCTATCCTGACCCACAGACTTGGGATGTTCTAGCCTCTACAACTGCATAAGTCATTTCCTTGATATAAATCTCTCTGTGTATTTATATGCTTTACTGGTTTTGCTTCTCTAGAGAACCTAGCCTAAGACAGAAGAAGTATCGCCAGAATGCTCCTTGGAAGAGAGGATGACAAGACTTTGTCTCATGTATTTGGTCTTATTATCTGGAAGGACCAATCCCTGGAGAAGGACATCGTGCTTGGTAAAGTAGAGGGTCAGCAAAATGAGAAGGACCCTCAACAAGATTGATTGACACTGTGGCTGCAGCAGGGGGCTCAAACATAGCAAAGATTGTGAGTATGGAGCAGGACCTGGCAGTGTTTTTGTTCTGTTGTACGTAGGGTCACTATGAATCAGAACCAACTTGACAGCACCTAACAACAGTATTCCTTACAATATACTATGTAGCAAACTTATTTTTAATTCTCCCACTCAACTCACATGGTTTTCCATGCACATCACTTAGATTCTCTGCATCCCTGCCAATCACATTGCAAAATGTTTATGAGAATGATTCTCTCTGCCAGGTAATTATGATGTGCTTTGAGCCCCCGGGGAGGGAGAAAAACTGTAGGTAGCATTTGCATTTCTGAATTTCTCTTATTTTGTCCAGCAATTTTCTCCTACTTTATTTTTACACGTCTTATTTCACCTATTATATATTAGGCAACCTGTTGGATAGGGACTCTTTCTTTATCTTCTTTTGCATCTTCATAGTAATTAGTGCAAGGGGGTAGATGGCTGGTGCCTAATGAATATATATTGAATTAATAAGTAAACAGAATTCTTCTGGAATTGCTGAATCATTTGAAAGACCCTGTATCTCTGTGAAGTACGTGATGTGCTCTTTTTGCTTTATTCAAAAGTGTCTTAATTTTAATATCACAAGCAGTTTCTTAATTTAAACCACTGGTATTCAGCTTCAGATTTCCAGCTGTATCTTGCTTGAGAGTAACATCAAGCATTCTTGTTAGGGCAACATCCTTCCAAATTTAACAGCTAAAAATCTTCACAAATTCTGCAACAATTCATTATTCTCTCATTCAGGAATTTATTACTTCCATTTTTAATTTTTTAATTAATTAATGAATTTACTCATTCCTTCACTAATTCAAACCCTTCCCAAAGTCCTCCTTTTGGAATTCCTACCTATATCTCACTTCTGATTTAGAGTTTCCATTTCCGTGGAGCTAAAACCTTTTCTGTTGGTCTCAAGTTGATGTAATTTCCTCTCTTGAGTAACTTCTCATATTCTCTCTTTAACATACAAATAGTAAAAGTATGATCAGATTGGAAGTTCTTTTAAGAGCAGAAACAGTATTTTGCTTCTTTTTGTGGTCTACCAAACACCATACAATAACTGTCCAATAACTATTTGAGTTTAGTTAACTGAACTAACAAGACATTCTAGTTTCAATTTTGAACATGAAAAAAGATTATTTCTTGCTGAAAATATTATAGGAACTCTCAATTAATATTTTAGTATTACAACCTACTTCTCCTAAGAATTCATCCTAATAACTGAGCTCTCCAAAAATATCAGCGAGTATGCTGTTTGCAAGAAAATTACAGGGAGAAGAGAATGAAGACTCTCTGATTTTTTTTTTTTCTTTTTACTTAGTATCTGTCTTAGTTATCTAGTGCTGCTAGATAGAAATACCACAAGTGGATGGTTTTAACAAAGAGAAGTTTATTTCCTTACAGTAAAGTAGGCTAAAAGTCCAGATTCAGGCTGTCAGCTCCAGGAGAACGCTTTCTCTCTCTTGGCCTTCTCATCAGTGTTCCCCAGACTAGGAGCTTCTCAGTGCAGGGACCCCTGTCCAAAGGATGCACTCTGCTCCTGCTACTACTTTCTTGATGGTATGAGGTCTCCCATTCTCCACTTGCTTCTCTTTCCTTTTATCTCTTATAAGAGATAAAAGGTGGTGCAGGCCACACCCTGGGGAAACTCCCTTTACGTTGGATCAGGGATGTGACCTGGGTTAGGGTGGTGTTACAATCCCACCCTAATCCTCTTTAATGTAAAATTACAATCACAAAATGGAAGACTACCACACAACACTGGGAATCATGGCCTAGCCAAATTGATACACACATTTTTTGGGGGACACAATTCAAACCATGACAGTATCAGATTGCTCTGGGTTCAAAGTGATGGAGAGAATTTATGATTCACTCAAAGTTGTTGTTCACATACTAATACAATTATTTATATACCTTTCATTGCCAAGGCCTTAAATCATAAACATATCCATGTCAGATATGAATTCTGCTCCTCTAATGTCTGCCTGCTTTCTATTGGAAAAATAGCCATGGATCTTAAAAACTGCTAAGATGTGGCCTGATTGAAGCCCCAAATCAAGAAAATGTTTCCTAGAGAGAAAGCTACCTTTCCAAATGGACATCATCTGTTATGGAATACATAACCCTCGAGAATATACTTAAAAACTAGATTGGAACTGCATTTTCAATGTTAGGGAACAAACTGAATAACAGTTTTGACTATAGTCCATATATCACAGAAATAAAATACAACATGTTTAGGGCAAATAGAAGGCAAAATGGTGTCTTTGCTAAGGATTCTGAGCTAGCTCACAGATACAGATGGGCTGGAGCGTTCCTGGTTTACTCAGGGTAAGATCTGATGAGAAATGATGTGAAAGTGAGAGTGAGTTCCTAGGTATAGTTCTCTGGGCTGTGCTCTTTCCTATGGACCAAGTATTAAAGCTGTTCATGACGTCTCTGTGAATCTAGTACTTCCTTTCCTTAGTACTCCACCTTAAGAAGCACCGAGAAAGGTTCAGGGAAAAAAGAAACTGTACTTGGAGGACCGAAAGGGTTGATGAAAAACTACAAGTATCCCTCCCCAGATTTTTGCATGGCTAATGGGGGGTATGGGTTTAGAGGAAGGCCAGACTATATTTCCTGAAATGTTCTATCTAGGAGCTTCTGTTAGATGATGATTCCATTCTTTGTCTCACCCAAGGGTTCTCTAGAGGTTGTTCTGAGGATAGGATATTCCCTACTGTGTATAGTATAAGAGGAATGACAAGAGATCATATGACTGTAAGCTATAGTTGCTGTTAGAGGGAAGGTTGTAGTTTCAAAAGCGCAGTAAATTAGATAAGCCAAGGATGTGGCCCAGGTTTGCCGTCAGCAAGAGTTGGTCAGTGGAGTTATTCTTCAACAGTACTGTTTATAACAATTAGTTAATTGTCAGCCCAAGTATAGTGAGAAGCACACAGGTAAATCAAAACTTGGAAGACTTTGGAACTACCCTTATAATCTTGGAGATCTTCTAGGGGATACAGTTGTATATTTCTGAAGAATGACAGTCCATGGAAGCAAAAAATCTCTTCATTAAATAAATTTGACAATGGCAGGTTGTTGGAATTGAAGTAGATGAAGTCCCTTTCGTATTCTGGTTTCCAAACTAGGGCTTTTATCTATTGTTTTGAGGTTCCTGATACTTGTGAAATAGAAAAATGAAAGTGCTCAAAAAATACTAGGCCCCCTTCCCCTCATGGGATTCCAGGACATCTCACCTGCTTCAGGTTGCTGCAGTCCAATAGCTTGTAATGGGATAAGCTTAAAGGCAACTTGAGATTTGCAGGGGTCAGATTTCCAGAAGAATAATAACTTGATTGGAAACAGGGGTTCCTGACACCACGCTTCTCCAGGCTTACCTCAACATATTGGAGAGCACATGAAGTTTAGGGTAAAGAAAAATAAAGTCTTCCCCTCTTAGGTTTCAGTGGTGGCCTCTGGGTCAAACATAAAATTATTTGGAGAAAAACATATAAAACAGTGGAGAATAAATGGATAGAATACAGTGTCATGTGAACCTTAGGCCCCTAACTCCAGAACTACTAACATGCTGAACTACACCCCTTCCTTAGACTTCTTGGTGGACAGATTATGTTCCAAAACTCTACCTTTGGGCTTTCAAATTCACATTTTCTAGAGTTGACCTAGAGATGGTAGCAGCAAGTAGTTGATGAAGGCTCTGGCTCATGGAATATCAGGTCAACGTAGCATGTTGGCAAAGCAACAGGTAGGTCGTGTCTCCTTGGTTTGAGTGACCTGTTTTTCAGTGAAAGCTGGATGATAGTAAACTTAGAATGTTACTTTTTCTCATCACTAGATACAGATGAAGTTATAGGTGTCTCATTTTGTAAAGATAATATCCTTGGAGCTGCTGGATTAGTAGAAGCTGGCAATGTTCTCAGACAGGGATCAAATTGATACTGTGGTTTTCCTGGCAGAACTAGAGTTACTCATTCTTTTTTAGGAAAGGCTCTGGGATTCCAATAAGGTAAATAGAAATCCTGATGACCTCTTGCTCTGGGCTCATATCCCTATACTTGTGGAAGACCTTGACCTTGGGTTTGGAGAGAGACAGGACATAAAACTCAGATTTTGTAGTATTTGTATAATCATATTTGTAATATGGGACCAGCTTTGCTACTTTATAGCTGAGCAAATCTACCCAAGAGTTGATGTGGCTTGGCATTAGGGAAGGGAGAGGGCAGGGCTCAGTAGCATATGTGAAGAATGCTGGCAGCAGATAGCTGAAATCAGTGGAAATCCTGAGTTTTCCAAGATATGGGTCATGGAACTCTGACTTACAAAGGACTGGAAACAAAGGAAGTACGGGCAACAGGTGATGGATAGCACCAGTTTATTTCCATGCCAGCTTGATGGCAGTGGTTTCTTGGGTTACTAACATCCCTGGAAAGAAGCGAGAGGCTTAGCAAAGGGTGGGAAGCTGGTTAAAAGGCCCAGAATTTGATCTCTGTAACTGTCTTTAGACCCTGAGAACACGATTATTCATCTCTGATGCAGAACCAGTCGACTGAGTGTCACAATTCTTCTTGTTGTTAACAACTTAATTGTGGCAGGGACAGGAGCCAGAAGCTTCCTTGAAGGTTGGGTGGCACTTTCCTATAGAGGTCGCTTATGGGTGATGGTGGTCTTCCCATTATAGTAAAGGAACAGCTGCCCAAACTGGAGGCACACTTCATCTTAGAAATCAATGGTTGATGGGTACAAGTGACTGTCTCTAGGTCATGGTGGGGTCAGGTTTTCGTAGCCTCATAAAGACCTTAGGTTGAAATATTGGGCTTTTTATATCTTTTATGCTATTGGACTATGGGACCAGTGAAAGACAAGATTCATCAAAGAGGTGGACAACATTCTATCCCTCTTGGGTCCTGCCAGTATATCATTGGCTATCTCTTGTCAAGCAGGCCAGAAGCTTTATTGCTTACAGCACAGTGGTTAAAGCACTCGGCAGCTAACCAAAAGATTGGCAGTTTGAACCCACCAGGAGCTCGGTGAGAGAAAGATGTGGCAGTCTGCTTCTGTGAAAATTTACAGCATTGGAAACTCTAGGAGGCAGTTCTACTCTGTTCTGTAGAGTCACTATGAGTCAGAATCGATGTGACAGCAGTGGGTTTGGTTTAGTTTCATGCCACATGGCTGTGGTCTGTGTGGCCTGAGAAAAGGCCACATCCTACTCTTTGACTCCTCAGCCTTATGAAGGGGACGGCTCCCCTGCCTGCTAAACACACACAGGCATACACACATGCTGCATGCATTGTATACAAGCCTGAAACTTAGTATCTGTATTAGTAAGGATGTTTTTGGTTTCAAATGAAAGAAAATAAATCAAACTGGCTTAAAATTTAAGGATATTTATTGACTCAAGTAATTAAAAAGTGAATAAATAAGATGTGTTTTAAACTGGGTTGTACACAATGGATCAACCATTTCACCTGTTTTTTACCCAGTTTCCCTCACTACCTTCCAAAGTTGGCTTTTTTTTGGCACGAAGCTGTCAGATTCAGAATGACTTTGAGTAGCTCCTGAGGTAATTTTTTTGTGATTTAGGTGAAAGTCTACAGAGCAAATAAGTTTCTTGTTAAACAGTTAATACATGTCATGGATTGAATTGTGTCCCCTCGAATATGTGTCAGCTTGGCTAGTCCATGATTTCCGGTATTATGTGACTGTCCACCATTTTGTCATCTGATGTGATTTACCTATGTGTTGTAAATTCTACCTCTATGATGTTAATGAGGTGGAATTAGTGGCAGTTATGTTAAAGAGGCAGGACTCAAGCTACAAGATTAGGTTATGTCTTAAATCAATTTCTTTTGAGATATAAAAGAGAAACAAGCAGAGAGGCATGGAGACCTCATACCACCAAGAAACAAGAGCCAGGAGAATAGCTTGTCCTTTGGACCCACGGCCCTTGCGCTTAGAATCTCCGCGACCAGGGAAGATTGATGACAGGGACCTTCCCCAGAGCTGACACAGAGAGAAAGCCTTCCCCTAGAGCTGGTACCATTTTGAATTGGACTTCTAGCCTCCTAGACTTTGAAAGAATAAATTTCCCTTTGTTAAAGCCATCTACTTGTGGTATTTCTGTGATAGCAGCAATAGATAACTAAGACAATAGTTTCGTGACATTGATTGCCAACCCTAAGATGTGTCAACACTCTCCCCCCTCCACCTCAGTTTCCCTGTTTCGTCCCCGTCTTTGCTTTTGGGCTGGTGTACCCATTAGTCTCGCATACAAATTGAACTATAAAGGCACGTCCCTCAAGTGTGTTATTGTTGACCCTATAGTCATGTCTAATCTTTGGCTGAAGGGTGAATCTCAGGAGTGACTTCAGTACTGAGTTAAAAGGGTGTCTAGAGGCCATACTCTCGGGGTTTCTCCAGCCTCTGTGTGTGTGTGTGTGTGTGTGTGTGTGTGATTTTGAATTTTGTTGTACATTTTTCTCCAGCTCTGTCTGGGACCCTCTGTTGTGATCCCTGCCAGAGCACTTGGTGGTGGTAACCAGGCACCATCTAGTTGCTCTGGGCTTAGTGTGGTGGAAGTTGTGGTAGTTGTGGTCCATTAGTACTTCTAATCTTTCCCTTGTTCCTTGGTCTTCTTCATTCTCCTTTGCTAACAGCCAGGATGGGACCAGTAGAAGTATCTTAGATGGCTGATTGCAGGCTTTTAAGACCCCAGTCGCTACTCGCCACAGTCGGATGTAGAACCTTTTCTTTATAGACTATGTTATGCCAATTGCGCTAGATGTCCTTGGAGACCATGGTCCTCAGCCCTCAGCCCACTAGCTCAGTCTCTCAGGGCATTTGAATATGTCTGTGAAGAGGTAATATGATTTTTCATTCACATCAGCGGAGATTAAAATATCTCTCCTTGTAATATTTCTTAAAGAATAAGGAAGCTTCTTTTCCAGGAGCCCTGGAAACCATCTCCTGTTTTCTCATTGGTCCAAATTGTGTTACATGCCTGTGGTTGAGCATTGTGGCCTTGGAGATGAGTTTCCTTGATAGGGTTGTTAATCTAGCTCTTTTCAGGAACTGAGAATGTGGTGGATCGTACCCAAATTGCTTGGAAAAAGATGTGCAAAGGCAGCTTCCTAAAGATATTTGGTGGAGGCACAGGCTGACCAATAAATACTTATAAGTGCTAATTATAGGTATTTAAACCATTAATTATTATTACTTTTTTTAAATAAAATATATATTGGTACCTAAAAATACTCATCACTTTTAGAATAGCTGAAATCTCTTGAATTAGAATATAAAAGAAATATTAGTTTCCTGTTCATCCCAGGAAGCACCAGGTAAAGCATAAAAGACTTGCCAACCTGGTTAATGTAAAAAAAAAAAAAAAAAAATATTGTGGATGAACTTGGCTGAAAGCACATTCCTCGAAGATTTTGAAAAATGCATTATCTTCAAATAGATGCCTGGTTTGCCCGATATGACTTATGTTAAATCCTGCCTTTATATAGCAGGATGGACTAGATAAAGGCTTGAAGCTCCTTCTCTCTCTACAATACTAGGGAAATGCATAAGAAATATTTGACATTCTTCCTACCACAAACACCAATAGTAAAGCTACACACTTGAAAAATAACTTATCTCCTGTTAGATGACCAGATAACACAGTTTGAGATAATAGAAGAAGCAGGGGGATTGGAATCCAGAGGGTGCTAGTTTCTGATCTCTGTTCTGCTACATACAAGCTATGTTACCTTGGGCAAATCATTGTACCTCTCTAAGCCTGTTTCCTTGCTTGTAAAATGTAGATAATAATGTTTTTATTGTTAGCTGCCATCAAGTTGGCTCCCTGATTCATGATGATCCCATGCCCAATGGAATGAAATGCTGCTCGTTCCTGCACCATCCCCATGATTGGTTGGAGATCAGATTGTTGTGCTACGTAAGGTTTCCTTCCATTGGCTGATTTTTGGAAGCAGATCACTGGGCCTTTCTTTTTTAGTTTGTCTTAGTCTGGAATCTCCACTGAAACCTCTTCTGCATCATGGCAACACGTAAGCCATCACTGACAGATGGGTGGTGGCTATGCATGATGTGCATTGGCTGGGAATTGAACCCAGGTCTTCCTCATGGAGGAACCCTGGTGGTGCAGCGGTAGCACTTGGCTGCTAAACTAAAGGTCTACAGTTTGAACCTACCTGCTACTCCACAGGAGTAAAAATGTGGCAGTCTGCTTCCTGAAAGACTTACATCCTTGAAAACCCTATGGGGCAGCTCTATCCTGTCCTACAGGGTTGCAGTGAATCAGAATCGACTACACAGCAATGGGTTTGTTTTTTTTTTTTCCTCCCTCATAGAAGGCGAGAATTCTACCACTGAGCCACCAATGCCACCTCATAGATAATGATACCCTCTTTCTGCCTCATCAAATTGTCATGTGGAATCAAATAGGATATATCTGAAAATACTCTCTAACCTGTAAAGGGCTTTTTTGGACATAAGGCATTCTTATTACTATTATTTGACTGCTGAATTTGCGCCTAATAAACCTATGGCCTTGGCCAGCTTATTTAACAGCTGTTACTCTCATTTTCTATTCTTTTAAAATGAGGGTTTGAACCAGATGATCTCTAGTATCTCTTTTAGCTCAGCTTCGGGCTTATTAATTGTATTTTTTTTCCCTTCTTTTGAAGAATGCCCATACATTGGGCAGAGAGTTAAGAAGGCATAGATTTACAATGACCAACCTCAGCCGGTAATCTGAGAGTCAGCTACAGCTACATCTCTAATGCAATTCTCTAGAATGTTAATGATGGTAATTACAACCAAAGTAGAAGATTTGTCCAGTTCCTTGAATTAGTTATTTTTTTCTAGGCAGACTTAAGTGTTTATAAGTTTACAGGTTAGTTTGTGGATGCATTTATTTAGGAAGAATGTGCACACCTCAGAGATGTGAAGAGTTAATCAAGAACATCCAATTTAGTGGCAATTTCAGGACTACATATCTTTATCTTCATGGGATAAGATTTCAGTTATTATATTTTTAGTTTTAGTTTTAAAGGAATCACTGAATAGGTGAGAAAATGGCCTCCAAAACTAATGAGAAGGGACGGCCTTTGATGATGGGAGGTTTTGAGCTATTTATATGTGGTAGGAAAATGAAAGAAAAGCGCAGAGAATCAAGACTTTGAAACAGTGAACTATTAAGTTTCTGAACTAAAGGAATGCCGTTTGAGATTCTTCTCTGTGTTCATTCTAACCAGTGGTATTATCTGTTTATGTTTACAGACTATAAATATGAATTTCTTTGGCAGAGATGATGATAACTATACCACAACAAAAATGGTAACTAACGTTCATTACATTCTTACTCTGTGTTAGACCCTAATCTAAATGCATTCCCTATATTCTCTCATTTGATCCCAACTATAACTGTATGTGATGGGTACAGTTATTGTCCTCTCTTTTCAGATAGGAAAATTGAAGCACAGAATGGTTAATTCACTTGCTCAAGACCACATTATAAGTAAATGGCAGAGCTGAGATTCGAACCCATAGTCTGACACTGAAACCACGCTTACTCAGTTGGATATACTGCTTAACACCACCACCAGTATGAACAACTAAAGTTTACAGTTTTAGGCATATCACTGGTTATTAACTTATTTGATCCTGATAATAACTCTATGCAGTAGGCACTAACATTATAGCTATGAAAACTAAAGACCAGAAGGCCAGCCCCCGAGTTTACCCTATAAAACTGATATAAAAAACAGTAAAGGAAAAAAACTTTAAAATAATAGCAGCATTACTTATTGAGAGATTTTTAAAGACCTACTGCAAAACATTCTGTGCACGTTATCTTTACTGTAATTGTGTTAGGAATAAATAGTTTTGTCCCCATTTTACAAAGGATAAAATTGAGGCTTAGAGAAATTAAGAAACTTGCCCCAAATCCCATTAATAAGAATGATAGAACCTGGGACTCAGACTTTGGAGACTGACTCCAAAGCCCATAATCCTAAATTCTACACTATCCTGAACCACCTTCAGTTCTGGATTTTATACAGGACATTATGAAGAGTTGCACTTTATGACCGTATTTGTTCATTCATTCATATGTTCATTCATTCAACAAGTGTTTATTATGTACCTGTGTATTGTATTGTTGTCGTTAAGTGCTGTCCAGTAGGTTTTGACTCATAACAACCCTATGTACAACAAAATGAAACACTGCCCTGTCCTGCACCATCCTCACAATCATTGCTGTATTTGAGTTCATTGTTGTAGCCACTATGTCAGTCCATCTTGTTGAGGGTTTTCCTCTTTTTTGCTGACCCTCTGCTTTACCAAGCATGATGTCCTTCTCCAGGCACTGGTGCTTCCTGATAACATGTCCAAAGTAAGTGAGACGAAGACTCACCATCCTTGCTTCTAAGAAGCATTCTGGCTTGCTTCTTCTAAAACAGATTTGTTGTTCCGGCAGTCCATGTTATATTCAGTGTTCTTCGTCAACACCATAATTCAAATGCATCAATTCTTCTTTGGTCTTCTTTATTCATTTTCCTGCTTTTGCATGCATATTAGGCAATTGAAAATACTAAGGCTTGGGTCAGGCGCACCTTAGTCCTCAAGGTGACATCTTTGATTGTTAACACTTTAAGAAGTTCTTTTGGGGCGTATTTGCCCAATGCAATATGTCATTTAATTTCTTGACTGCTGCTTCCATGGGCGTTGATTGTGGCTCCAAGTAAAATGAATTCCTTGGCAACTTCAATCTTTTCTCCATTTAGCATGATGTTGCTTATTGGTCCAGTTGTGAGGATTTTTGTTTTCTTTATGTTGAGGTGTAATCCATACTGAAGGCTGTGGTCTTTGATCTTCATCAGTAAGTGCTGCAAGTCCTCTTCACTGTCAGCAAGTAATGTTTCATGTGCATATTGCAGATTGGTAATGAGTCTTCCTCCAACCTTCATGCTGAGTTTTTCTTCATTTAGCCCAGGTTCTCAGATTATTTGCTCAGCATACTGATTAAATAAGTGTGGTGAAAGGATTCAACCCTGATGTGCACATTTCCTGATTTTAAACCATGCGGTATCTCCTTGTTCTGCTCAAATAACTACCCCTTGGTCTATGTACTGGTTCTGCATAAGGACAATTTTGTATTGCATACCAAGCGGTATGTTTTCATGGTTTCTTGGGTGGGTTGTAAAGTGGTGCACTATATTTCTTCAACCAATGAAAACCTCTAGAAGGATGAATGAATGGTCGCAAAAAATCTTTAAATAAATGCAAAGATAGTCTGATAATGATCATTCTACACTTAATCTCAGAAAATATTTAAATTGACTGATTCCGTTTTATAACAAAATATTTAAGTTGACAAGCAGCTGCAAAAAAAAAATCCATAAAAATACTTATAAAAATGGATCTGGATGACTTAACTAATTTCAAATTCTTTCATAAAGAGTTCTTTCCCTCTCACTGCAATAACTAAGTCAGTGAAAACCAAAGGAGATGATCTAGTTCACTATTTTGAAAGTATGTTGAATAGGTTCTCTCACTATTTTACTTGCAAAATGAGTGCTAATTTGGTCTTTGAAATGGAAAACCTTCTGGAAGCAATGATTGACAACAATTATAAACCCAGTCACTTTATGGTGAGGAGATGGGCATTCTAGCTAAAGGGCCTTTGTGTGATCAACTTTATCATCCCTCTCCTGTTGGATCAACTGTTTTTTTTTTGCTACTGATATTTTCTACCTCTTTGAATGCCCTGAGCTTTTCATTTCAAGGAAATTCATTTTTTGGCAGGTGCTTATATTTATTCTGTAGGAATAAGTCTAGATTTTTTTTGTTTATCTGTTTGTGTTTTTGAGACTTAAGAACAAAAATATATCCTAATTGTGCATTAGTTGTGAATATACATGTTTGTTAAGACTTCGTATACGTAATCAGTGCTGGAAGAAATGGAGCTACCTGGGGTTAAGATTGTGTATCTATCCTCCTTTGAATTTAAAAATTGTGGCATGTTCACAGCCTAACCTGGTACCTTGTAAGTAGCAGATTTTCAATAAATGCTTGTTGAATTTAAATTTAATTTTTTAAAATTGACATATAATTAACATACCATGAAATGCGTACATCTTAGGTATTCATTTGATGAATTTTTCAATTCTTTACAACCTTGTAAGCACCACCCCCACCAGAAAACAAAAACAAAAAACAACAGAACATTTCCACTACTCTGAAAGTTCTCTCATGCCTCTTAGTCAATGCCCACACCCATGCCTGAATTCAACTGCTTTCTACTTCTGTCTCCATAGATTGGGTTTGCTAGTTATTATAATTCATGTAAATGAAAACATACAGGATGTCTTTTACATCGGGCTTCTTTCCTTCAGCCTAATGTTTTTGAAATTCATTTATGTTGTTGCTTGAATCTGTACTTCATTCTTTTTTATTACTGAGTAGTTTTCAATTTTATGAATCCATTACAATTTATTTACCCATTATTTTGCTGATGGATATTTCAGTTGTTTCCAGTCTTTGGCCTATTAACATTCTAGTACAAATTTTTGTGGATGATTTTCATTTCCTCTGGATAATACCTTGAATGAAATTTTTGGTTTATAAGGTAAGTACATATTTAACTTTATAAGAAACTGCCATACAGTTCTTTAAAGTGGTTGTGCCATTTTAAATTTCCACCAATATGAGAGTTCCAGTGGCTCTATATTCTCACCAATATTTGCTTTCCATCATTTTCATTTTATCTATTCTAGTGGACATGAACAGATACCACATTGTGGATTTAATTTACATTTCCTGATATTGAGCGCTGACTAGTGCTTATTGCCAATTTGTATATCTTCTTTTGTGAAGTGTCTTTTCAAGTTTTTTGCCCTTTTATAATTTAGTTTTCTGTCTTTGTATTTTTGATTTGTAGAAGATCTTTATATATTCTGGGTACATGCCATTTTTCAGATACAAGTGTTCCAAATATTTTTTCCTAGTCTGGGGTTTGCTATTCATTTTCTTAACAGTGTCTTTTGATGAGCAGAAAATTTTAATTTTGATGAAGTCCAATTAATCAATTAATTTCTTGTTATTGCTTTTTCTGTCTGGTACAAGAAATCTTTGCTTACCCCAGAGTTTTGTCCTGTGTTTTCTCCTACAGCTTCACAGTTCTGGGTTTCATGTTAAGGTCTATAATCCATTTAGAATTAATTTTGTATATGGACTGAAACAGAGATTCTGGTTTATTTATTTATTTTTTCAGCACTGTTTGTTAAAAAAGATATCTTTTCCCCACTAAAATGACTAAAGTCCCTTGATTAAAAAGTAAATCGATCTGATATGTGAGGTCTATTTCTTGAATCTCTTCTCTGTTCCATTGATCTATTTAATATCTTATGTCAGTACCACACTGTCTTGATTGCAGTGGTTTTATAATATCTTGAAATCAGGTAAAATTCTCCAAATTATTCTTCTTCTTAAAGATTGCTTATGCTGTTCAAGATCTGTTGCATTCCCTATAAAGTTTAGAATTAACTCCTCAGTTTCTTAAAAAAAAGCCTGCTGGAATTTTGATAGGGATTCCATTAAGCTATAGATAAATTTGGGGAAAATGAGCATTGTAATGCTACTGATTCTTCCAGTCCATGAATATGGTATATCTCTCCCTTTATTTATGTCTTTATTAATTTTTCTCAGCTGTATTTTATAGTATACAGTGTAGGGGTCTTACACATTTTCATTAATTTTTTTCTTAATTATTTCATAATTTTGATACTATTGTAAATTGTATTTTTTAATTTCATGCTCCAATTGTTCATTGCTGGTATATAGAAATAAAATTGATTTTTAAATTTTGGCTTTTTATTCTGCAGCTTTAATAAATTATCAGTTATCATTTTTGTAGATTGCATAGGGTTTCTATGTGCACATATTATCTGCAAATAATTCCAGTTTCACTTTTCTTTTCCAATGCATTTTTTGTATTTATCTTCCTTTATTGCTAGAACTTCCAATACAGTGTTAAAAAGAACTCGTGAGAGCAGTCATATTTGCCTTGCTTCCAATTTAGCTGTTAACCATTAAATATGATATTAGCTATAGGTGGTTTTTAGATGCTGTTTATCAGGATGAGGAAATTCCATTCTATTCCAAGCTTGCTAAGAGTTTTTATTATGAGTAGGTATAGTTAAATAATTTTTCTGATTGTATTGAAATGATAAAATATATACATATATATATATATATATATATTTCCTCCATTTATCCTGTTAATGTGTTGAATTACATTGATTGATTTTCAAATGTTGACCTAACCTTGCATTACTGGGATAAATCTAACTTGGCAATGATGTATTTTCCTTTTTAAATATTTCTAGATTCAATTTGCTAATATTTTGTTAAGGATTTTTACATCTATCTTCATGAAGGATATTGGTCTATAATTTTCTTCTTTTGTAATATCTTTGTCATGTTTTTATTTCAAGGTTATTCTGGCCTCATAAAATGAGTTGGAAAGAATTTCCACTTCCTCTGTATTCTAAGTTTTCGTAGGATTGGTATTTCTTTCTAGGTTGTTTGATAGAATTCACCACTGAAATCTTCTTGGCCAGGAAGTTTCTTTTTTGAGAAGATTTTTTATTGCAAATTCAATAAAAAAAACAGCATGTATTAGTTATCTATTGCTGTTTAACAAATTACCACAACCTTAGTGGCTTAAAACAACACACACTAATTATCTCATACGTTCTGTGGGTCAGGAATTTGGGCACAGCTTAGCTGAGTCCTCTGCTTTAGAGTCTCTCATATGGCCACAGTTAAGGTGCTGGCTAGGGATGAGGTCTCATCTGAGGCTCTACTGGGAAAAGATTTGCTTTCAAGCTTATGAAGTTGTTGATGGGATTCAGCTCCTTTTAACTTGTTAGACTAAAGGCCTGTTTTCCTTGCTGACTGTTGGTTGGCAGCCACTCTCAATTCCTTGTCATTTGAGACTCTCTACATGGCAATGACATCTAAGCCAACAACAGAGAGAGCCAATAGAAAGAATCTGCTAGCAAGATGGATGTTACAGTCTCATTTAACATAATAATGAAATTGAAACCATCCATTTTGCCTTATTCTATTGTTAGGAGCAAGTCACCGGTCTCACTCACTCTTAGTGGGAGAGAATCACACATAGGCGTGAATACTAGGAGGTGAGGATAATTGTTAGATGATTGCTAGCATCTGTCCACCACATAGATATAGCTATATGGTTATTTAAATTGTCTATGTCTTCCCATGTCACTTGAGTAAGTTGTGCTTTTCAAAGAATTTTTCCATTTCATCTAAGTTGTCAGATTTATTGGCATAAAGTTACTCATAGCATCTTGTCTTAGATTGGGTTCTCTAGAGAAGCAAAACCAGTGAAGCGTATCTATATAAACATATATATATATAGACAAGAGCCCTGGTGGTGCAGTGGTTAAGAGCTCGACTGCTAACCAAAAGGTCAGCAGTTCGAAACCCTATGGGGCAGTCCTACTCTGCCCTATAGCGTTGGTATGGTTTGGAATGGACTTGATGGCAATGGGTTTGGTTTGGGTTTTTTTTTTTATATATAGACAGATTTGGTAGTGCAGTGGTTAAGAGCTTGGTTGCTAACCAAAATGTCAGCAGTTTGAATCTACCAGCCACTTCTCGGAAACCCTATGGGCCAGTTCCATTCTGTCCTATAGGGTCACTGTGAGTCGCAGTTGACTCAACGTCAATGGGTTTTTGGTTTGTATATAGACAGATTTATCTCAAGAAAATGGTACACGCCATTGTAGAGGCTGGCAAGTCCCAAGTCTGTGGGTCAGGTGTCAGGCTTGAGGCTTCTCCTAACTTATGTAGCTGCAGGGGCTGATGAACCCAAAATCAGCAGGTCAGACAGCAGACCACTGGCTCACAGGCTGCAGAGACCGACGAATCCAAGATCAGCACGTAAGACAGCAGGCTACTGGCTCACAGGCTGCAGAGACTGATGAATCCCAAGATTGGCAGGCAATATAGCAAGCCACTGGCTCAAGTCCCCAGAACCAGAGGTCAGATGCTGATAAGCTGGAAGCAGGATCCAGAGCAAGTAAGCGAGCTTTACTAGAATGTCCGTGTATGTGTATATATAACATATATATATATATATACATACATACATATATAGTATATATGTATATATGTATGTCTGTATGCATGTATATATAT
>NW_004443939.1:34182560-34186191 GCF_000243295.1 Trichechus manatus latirostris | reverse complement strand
ATATATATATAAAATATATATATATATTGGATGCAGGTCACACCCCTGAGGAAATTTCCCTTACAACTTATTGACTGATCACATTAGATCATATCATGAAGGATGATTACATCATTACATAACAGCCAAACTGTATCATTACATAACTACTGAACCACTGAAATCATAGCCCAGCCAAGTTGACAAACAACCTGAACCATCACAGTCCACTCCTTGTCAACTTGGCACCTGTACACATCTCCTGAAGCCATACACAATCTGTAAATAAAGATAACTACAAAGTCATACTTGCACCTAGCATGATACAACTAACATGTGTACAACAAAAAACACACTAGCCCAAATTACAACTTATATTTTGTAAGAGAGAGAAGAAAGCAAACATAATTGCTATATGTATGTATATATATATATTCACACACACACCTATATATAGACACATACACATATAATAAAACAAGGAAGAAATACTCATAAAATTACAGTCCTCATTTCTGCACTGGTCACGTGGTTGTAACTGGCATTTATAACTACCTTTTTCCACTACACATTCTGTATTCCCTTTACCCTCAGCAAGCATCTCAGCTGGTTATGGTTCTTTGCCTAGTGGGGTGACCCAAACCTTCATTCCTGAAGGGTCTGGGCCGCTAGTAGTCATGTTGGAATTGGGTTGCTGTAATTTTCCATTGACTTTAATCACAGGGTACGGTAGTACTAAGAGACACCTAAGGGATCTCTTGTATTCCAGACATACTCTTTTTTACCTCCATTGTGCAACATCAATTGGATTTCCCCTTGGTAGTCACGGTCAATCACATCAACCAATATAGTAACTCCCTTCTTTGCCTGTTGATCTAGAAGCATGAGGAGCCCACAGTGGCCAGGTGGCATACTTAATTTCCAGTTCAATGAAATTCATGTTGTGTCTCCAAGTGGGAACATTCCTTCCTTTGGTACTAAGACCTCTAGACCCATGAAGCATAGAGTCACAGGGACAAGAGGTAAAAATGTTGTGAGTGGTTCACTAAGGGTAATAGTGAGTGGTGCCACTCCCATTTCCACCCCTTGATTCCTGGAACCGTGAATCCTGGCTATCGAAGAAGCAGCACCATATATTGGACACTGGTTTACAGCATATACAGCCTACCAGAGAACATTGCCCCAATCCTGCAGAGTGTTACCATCTAGCAGGTGCTGTAATTGTGTCTTTAGAAGGCCATTCCATCATTCTGTTAAGCCAGCTGCTTCAGGATGATGCAGAATGTGATAAGACCTATGTGCATAAGCCCATTGCCACACTTCATTTGCCACGAAGCAAGTCCCTTGATCTGAGACAAAGCTGTGTGGGATACCATGATGGTGGATACAGCACTCTGTGAGTCCACGGATGGTAGTGTTGGCAGAGGCATTGTGTGCAGGGAAGGCAAATCTGTATCCAGAGTAAGTGTCTATCCCAGTAAGAATGAAATGCTGCCCTTTCCATGATGGAAGTTGTCCAATGTAATCAACTTGCCACCAGGTTGCTGGTTGATTGCCTTGAGGAAAGGTGCCATATTGAGGACACAGTGTTGGTCTCTGCTGCTGGCAGAGTGTGCATTCAGCAGTGGCTGTAGCCAAGTCGGCTGTAGTGAGTAGAAGTCCATTTCGCTGAGTCCATGCATAACCTCCATCCCTACCACCATGGCCACTTTCTTCATGAGCTGATAGGGCAATGAGGGGAGGGCTATGGAAAGAGGATGACTGGTTTCCATAGAATGCATCATTCTATCCACTTGATTGTTAAAATCCTCCTCTGCTGAGGTCACCCTTTGGTGAGCATTCACATGAGACACAAATATCTTCACTTCTTTGGCCCAAACAAAGAGGTCTAGCCACATACCTCTTCCCCACATCTCATCTCCAATTTTTCAATCATGTTTCTTCCAAGTCCCTGACCACCCAGCCAAACCGTTGATCACTGCCCATGAATCAGTATACAATCACACATCTGACCATTTCTCCTTCCAAGCAAAGTGAACAACCAGGTGCATTGCTTGAAGTTCTGCCGGTTGGGAGGATTTCCTTCACTACCGTCCTTCAGTGAGGTCCCAGAAAGGGGCTGCGGTATTGGTTGCTGTCCACTTTCAAATAGTGCCTGCATATCATGCAGAACCATCTGTAAACCAGGCACAAGTTTTCTCTTCCTCAGTCAACTGATCATAAGGAATTCCCCATGAGCCCATAGGTATGGACTGGGAGAGGGCAGGTAATGCGACAGGAGTGGCGACCATGGGCATTTCGGCCACTTCCTCATGCAACTAACTTGTGCCTTCAGGTCCTGCTCCAGACTGATTTTTTTTTTATTGTTGTAATTAAATGAAGTTTACATTTCAAGTTAGTCTCCCATACAATGCTTTTTTTTTTACATACATTGTTATGAGACCCCAACCACTCACCCCATTCTGCGACAGCACACTCCTCCTCTCCACCCCTGATTCCCCGGAACATTCAACCAGCTCCTAACTCTCTGTGCCTTCCCATCTCACCTCTGGACAGAAGCTGCCCCTTTGGTGTCTTGTATCCACTTGACTAAGAGTCACATCCTTCACGAGTATCACTTTATGTCCCACAGTCCAGTCCAATCCCTGTCTGAAGAGTTGGCCTCAGAAATTGTTTTAGTTCTGGGCTGATAGAGAGTCGAGGAGCCTCCAGTCTCAGTCAGACCATTAAGTCTGGTCTTCTTACTAGAATTTGAGTTCTGCACCCCATCCTTCTACTGCTCCCTCAGGGACCCTCTGTTGTGTTCCCTGTCAGGACGTTCATTGGTGGTAGTCGGGCATCATCTAGTTCTTCTGGTCTCAGGCTGATGTAGTCTCTGGTTTATGTGGCCCATTCTGTCTCTTGGGCCAATACTTTCCTTGTGTCTTTGGTATTCTTCGTTCTCCTTTACTCCAAGTGATTGGGACCAACTGATGTATCTTAGATGGTTGTTTGCAAGCTTTTAAGACCCCAGACGCCACTCACCAAAGTAGGATGCAGAACATTTTCTTAATAAGCTTTGTTATGCCAATTGACCTAGATGTCCCCTGAAAACATGGTCGCCAAACCCCACATCCCTGCTACTCTGTCTCTCAAAGTATTTGATTGTATTGAGGAAACTTCTTAGCTTTGGTTTAGTCCAGTTGTGCTGTCCTTCCCTTCACTTAAGATCATTCTTATCTACTATCTAGTTAGTGAATAACCTCACCCTCCCTTCCCACCCCTGTAACCATCAAAGAATGTTTCCTTCTGTGTTTAATCCTTTTTTTGAGTTCTTATAATAGTGGTCTTATACGGTATTTGTCCTTCTGTGACTGACTAAATTCACTCAGCATAATAAGTTCCAGCTTCCATCAAGTTACACGATGTTTCACAATTTCATCATTGTTCTTTATCATTGCATGATATTCCATTGTGTGGATATACCATAGTTTGTTTATCCATTTGTCCATTGATGGGCCCTTAGGTTGCTTCCATCTTTTGCTATTGTGAACAGTGCTGCAGTGAACATGGGTGTGCATATATCTGTTTGTGTGATGGCTCTTTTTTCTCTAGGATATATTCCAAGGAGCGGGATAGCTGGATCGTATGGTACTTCTATTTCTAGCTTTTT
>NW_004443939.1:34175847-34181731 GCF_000243295.1 Trichechus manatus latirostris | reverse complement strand
TAGATTGCTTTGGGTAGAATTGACATTTTTCACTACGTTGAGTCTGCCTATCCATGAGCAAGGAATATTTTTCCACTTCTGCAGGTCTCTTTTAGTTTCTTGCAGTAGTGTCTTGTAGTTTTCTCTGTAAAGATCTTTTACATTTCTGGTTAGATTTATTCCTAAGTATTTTATCTTCTTGGGGGCTATTGTAAATGGTATTGATTTGGTGATTTCTTCTTCAAGGTTGTCTTTGTTGGTGTCAAGGAATCCGATTGATTTTTGTATGTTTGTCTTGTATCCTGAAACTTTGCTGAAATCTTCTATTCATTCCAGTAGTTATCTTGTGGATTCTTTGGGATTTTCTGTGTATAAGATCATATCATCTGCGAATAGAGATACTTTGACTTCTTCCCTACCTATTTGGATGCCCTTTATTTCTTTTTCTAGCCTAACTGCTGTGACGAGGACCTCCAGCACAATGTTGAATAAAAGTGGTGATAGAGGGCATCCTTATCCAGACCGATCTGCATATACCATTTCCATTTAATGATGAAGTGCTGCTGTGCACATCCAACTTTATGGGTCTGTGGGTCAGACAACACCCAGTTAATGATGGGCAGATCAGGCCGCATGGTGACTTGGTGGCCCATGGTTAAGCATTCAGTCTCTACCAAGGCCCGGTAACAAGCTAAAAGCTGTTTCTCAAAAGGAGAGTAATTATCTACAGAGGATGGCAGGGCTTTACTCCAAAATCCTGAGTCTGCACTGAAATTCACTAGTAGGGGCCCTCCAAAGACTCCAAACAGCATCTCTGTTGGCTACTGACACTTCAACCACCATTGCATCAGCCGGATCATTTGGCCCAAATGACAGAGTGGCTTGCATGGCAGCCTGAACCTGTTGCAGAGCCTTCTGTTGTTCTGGGCCCCACTCAAAACTAGCAGCTTTTTGAGGCACTTGATAAACAGACTAGAGGAGCACACCCAAATGCAGAATATGTTGCTTTCAAAATCCAAAGAGGCCCACCAGGCTTTGTGCTTCCTTTTTATAGCAGGAGGGACCAGACGTAAAAGTTTATCCTTCACTTTAGAAAAACTATCTCAACATGCCCCACACTGTTGGAACCCCTACAAATTTCACTGAGGTGGAAGGTGCCTGAATTTTTGTCTGATTAATTTCCCACCCTCTAGTACACAAATGTCTTACCAATAAGTCCAAAGTCACTGACACTTCTTCCTTACTAGGTCCAATCAGCATACTATTATCAATGTAAAGGATCAGTGTGATGTCTTGTGGAAGGGAAAGGTGTTCAAGGTCCCTTTGGACTAAATTATGACATTGTTAGGTTGTTGTGAGGTCCCATCAAGTTGGTTCTGACTCATAGTGACCCTGTGTACAACAGAACGAAACGCTGCCCGGTCCTGCACCATCGGGTAATTGTTATGCTTGAGCCCATTGTTGCAGCCACTGTGTCAGTCTATCTCATTGAGGATCTTCCTCTTTTCCACTGACCTCCTATCTACCAAACATGATCTCCTTCTCCAGGGACTGGTCCCTCCTGAAAACATGTCCAAATTATGTGAGACTAAGTCTCTCCCTTCCTTCTTCTAGTGAACATTCTGGCTGTAATTCATCCAAGAAAGATTTGTTTGTTCTTCTGACAGTCCATGGTATAGTCAATATTATTTGCCAACACCACAATTCAAAGGCATCAATTCTTCTTTGGTCTTCCTTATTCATTGTCCAGCTTTCATATGCATATGAAGTAATTGAAAACACCATGGCTTGGGTCAGGCACAACTTAGTCCTTAAAGTGACATCTTGCCTTTTTAACACTTTAAAAAGGTCTTCTGCAGCAGATTTGCCCAGTTGAATACATCGTTTGATTTCTTTACTGCTGCTTCCATGGGCATTAATTGTGGCTCCGAGTAAAATGAAATCCTTGACAACTTCAATATTTTTCTGTTTATCTTGGTGTTGTTTTTTGGCCCAGTTGTGAGGATTTTTCTTTTCTTTTTGTTGAGGTGTAATCCATACTGAAGGCTGTGGTCTTTAATCGTCATCAGTAAGTGCTTTAAGTGCTCTTCACTTTCATCAAGCATATCATCGGCATATCGCAGGTTGTTAATAAGTCTTCCTCCAATCCTAATGCCATGTTCTTCTTCATATAGTTCAGCTTCTCGGATTATTTGCTCAGCATACAGATTGAATAAGTATGGTGAAAGCATACAACCCCGACATACACCTTTCTTGACATTAAACCACACAGTATTCCCTTTTTCTGTTTGAACGAATGCTACTTGGTATATGTACAAGTTCCTTCTGAGCACGATTAAGTGTTCTGGAATTTCTGTTCTTGACAATGTTATCCATAATTTGTTATGATCCTCACAGTCGAATGCCTTTGCATAGTCAATGAAACACAGGTAGACGTCTTTCTGGTATTCTCTGTTTTCAGTCATGATCCTTCTGACATCAACAATGACATCCCTCATTCCATATCCTATTCTGAATCCAGCTTGAATTTCTGGCAGTTCCCTGTGGATGTATTGCTCCAACAGCTTTTGAATTATCTTTAGGACAATTTAACTTGCCTGTGATATTAATAAAATTATTCAATAATTTCATATTCTGTTGTATCACCTTTCTTTGGAATGGCCACAAATATGAATCTCTTCCAGTCTATTGGCCAGGTAGCTGTCTTCCCAATTTCTTGGCATAGACGAGTAAGCACTTTCAGCACTGCATCAGTTTGTTGAAACATCTCAGTTGCTATTCTGTCAATTCCTGGAGCCTTGTTTTTTGCCAGGCTTCAGTGCTTCGACCCCTTCCTTCAGTACCATTGATTCTTGTTCATGTGTTACTTCCTGAAATGGTTGAACGTCAACCAGTTCTATTCGGTACAGTGATTCTGTGTATTCCTTCCATCTTCTTTTGATGCTTTCTGTGTCATTTAATATTTTCCTTGTAGAAACCTTCAATATTGCAACTAGAGGCTAGAATTTTTTCTTCAGTTCTTTCAGCTTGAGAAATGCCAATCATGTTCTTCTCTTTTGGTTTTCTTTCTCCAGGTCTTTGCACATGTCATTATAATACTTTACTTTGCCTTCTCGAGACACCCTTTGAAATATTCCGTTCAGCTCTTTTACTTCACCATTTCTTCCTTTTGTTTTAGCTACTGTACATTCAAGAGCAAGTTTCAGAGTCTCTTCTGACATCCATTTTGGTCTTTTCTTTCTGTCCTATCTTCACATATGCTGTCCTTGATGTCATTCCAGAACTTATCTGGTCTGAGTCACTAGCATTCAATGTGTGAAATCTATTCTTGAGATGGTCTCTAAATTCAGGTGGGATATACTCAAGGTCATACTTTAGCTCTTGTGAAAGTTCTTCACCTTCAACTTGGACTTTCTTATGAGCAGCTGATAGTCTGTTCCACAGTCGTCCCCTGGCCTTGTTCTGACTGATGATATTGAGCTTTTTCATCATCTCTTTCCAAAGATGTAGTCGATTTGATTCCTGTGTGTTGCATCTGGTGAGGTCTATGTGTATAGTAGCCATTTATGTTGTTGAATAAAGGTATTTGCAATGAAGAAGTCATTGGCCTGGCAAAGTTCTCTCATGTGATCTCTGGCGTGGTTTCTATCACCAGGGCCATATTTTCCAACTACCAATCCTTCTTCTTTGTTTCCAACTTTCACATTGCAGTTGCTGGTAATTTTCAACGTATCTTGATTACATGTTCGATCAATTTCAGACTGCAGAAGTTGGTAAAAATATTCAATTTCTTCATCTTTTGCCTTAGTGATTGGTGCATAAATTTGAATAATAGTCATATTAACTAGTCTTCTTTGCAGGCATATGGATATTATCCTATCACTGACGGCACTGTATTTTAGGATAGATTTTTGAAATATTCTTTTTGACTATGAATGTGACACTATTCCTCTTCAATTCGTCATTCCCAACATAGTAGACCATAGTATTATGTGATTCAAAATGGCCAGTACCGGTCCATTTCAGCTTACTAATGCCTAGAATATTGATCTTTATGTGTTCCATTTCAGTTTCACAACTTCCAGTTTTATCAGATTCATACTTTGTACATTACATGTTCTGATTATTAGTGGAGTTTGCAGGTGTTGCTTCTCATTTTGAGTCATGCCACATCAGCAAATGAAGTTCCTGAAAGCTTGACTCCATCTACATCATCAAGGTCGCCTCTACTTTGTGGAGGCAGCTCTTCCCCAGTCGTATTTTGAGGGCCTTCCAACCTGAGGGACTCATCTTCCAGCACTATATGGGACAATGGTCTGCTGCTATTAATGATGTTTTCACTGGGCAATTTTTTCAGACATAGACTGCCAGGTCCTTCTTCCTACTCTGCCTTAGTCTGGAAGCTCAGCTGAAACCTGTCCACAAAGGGTGACCCTGATAGTATTTGAAATACTTGTGGCAAAGCTTCCAGTATCACAGTAACAGACAAGCCAACACAGTACAACAAACTCGCAGACAGGTGGTAGAGATTATGACATAGTGCTGGAGAATTGATATAGCTCTGAGGTAGGACAATGAATGTGTATTGCTCGCCTTGCCAACTGAAGGCAAACTGCTTCTAGTGATCCTTGAAAACCTGAATCAAGAAAAAGGCATTGGCCTGATCAGTACCTGCATACCAGGTACCAGGAGATATGTTAATTTGCTCAACAATGAAACCACATCTGGAACAGCAGCTGCAATTTGAATCACCACCTGGGAAGTTTCTGGTAACCCACTGTCATTCTCCAAGATCCATCTGTTTTTTGCACAGGCCAGATAGGTGAGTTGAATGGGAATGTGGTGGGAATCATCACCCCTGCATCCTTCAAGTCCTTGATGGTGGTGCTAATCTCTGAAATCCCTCCAGGAATATAATGTTGCTTTTGGTTTACCATTTTCCTAGGTAGAGACGGTTGTAATGTCTTCCAGTTGGCTTTTCCTACCATAAAAGCCCTTACTCCACATGTCAGGGATACAGTGTGGGGTTCTTCCAGTTGCTGAGTATGTTGATTCCGATTATGCATTCTCAAACTGGGGAAATCAGTACAGGATAGGTGTGGGGTCCCACAGGACCCACTATGAGATGGACCTGACTAAGACTCTATTAATAACCTGACCTCCATACATCCCCCACTTTGACTTGTGGGCCACAGTGATGCTTTGCTTCTCTTGGAATTAGTGTCAGTTCAGAGCCAATGTCCAGTAATCCCTGAAAATTCTGAATATTTCCTTTCCATCTCTGAACAATCACTCTTGAAAAAGGCCATAGATCCCCTTGGGGAAGACTTGGAGAAAGATTCACAGTATAAATTTTTGGCAGTGCAGTGGGGTCCTTTCTCAAGGGGACCCAGCTTTCTCTTCATTCAAGGGGTTGGGGTTGTGTGTCTGTAAACTGGCTCAAGTCGGAAAATTGATTGCGGGACCGTGACTCTATTCGGGCAATTCAAGTTAGAGTGCTGTTCACTTGACCTGGAATTCTTCTGCTTGTCCAGATCAAGTAAATATTCAGTAGATTTCCCATCTATTTCACTTCTAGGGACACTATAACTAAGTAGCCAACACTGTAAGTCCGTGCGAGTCGGAGTATTCTTTTTATTTATTTATTTATTTATATTGTACTTTAGGTGAAGGTTTACAGAACAAATAGTTACTCATTAAACAGTCATTACACATATTGTTTTATGACATTGGTTAACAACCCCACGACATGTCAACACTCTCCCTTCTCGACCTTGGAGGACCTTTTTTCTTTTTTCTTTTTTGGTGAAAATATACATAGCTAAAGATACACCATTTCAAATATTTCTACATGCACAATTCAGTGACATCGATTATGCTCTTCTAGTTGTGCTGCTGTTCTCAC
>NW_004443939.1:34173119-34175493 GCF_000243295.1 Trichechus manatus latirostris | reverse complement strand
TGTGATCCCGGTCAGAGCAGTCAGTGGTGGTAGCCGAGCACCATCTAGCTGTACTGGACTCAGTCTGGTGGAGGCCTTGGTAGCTGTGGTCCATAAGTCCTTTGGGCTAATCTTTTCCTTGTATCCTATTCTGTGAGTCAGAGTATTCTGCTTTGACTCTGCTGTCCATTATAGTAACCATGCCTGTCTTGTCTTTGTTGATTAAGTGCTGCCACTTTGCCTCTACCACCATGGGGTCCAATTAGCCCAATTATAGTTAGGTGTCTTAATTCAGTTAGGGCAGTTCCCACTGTCAAATCTGACTTACTTAAAACAGCAATCACAGCAGCCTTCAAGGATGCTGGGGCTTCCTTCACAAATTTATTCCTCACTGTTGTGTTAGAAGGTACGATTTCTGGGCACTCCATGGGTGTGTCTGTGGGCCCAACCTGATAAATCCACTCTAGCATGCCAATTTCCCTGACTTTGTATACCTTCTTCTACAGTATATCAAGGCAGGTCTGTCACTTCAACTTGATTTAGTGTAGGCCACCATTTAATCCATGCCTCAGCGAACCAACCAAATAAACTTTTAGATCCTTTTCTAACTTCTTGAGTTGAAACACTGAATGAAGGATCTGTGCGTAGTGGGCCCATATCAATAAAATCAAACTGATCCCTTGCACCATTATACCACACCCTTAATAGGCATTCCCACACATATTCCCCAGGTTTCTGTTTGTATATACATGTATGAGTCAGTTAAATCCGTTTGATCAATGTCTGACCGCATATACATCCATGGGCTGGGGCACCCAGGTGTCTGAGTGCCAGGACGGCAGACTCTTATCTTGAGGTTGGAGCCCCACTTCTGCCCAGCTGCTGTGCATGGCCCAGAAGCCACCTAGTCTGTGGCGATGGAGGTCCAGGCCCAAACGCCCAACCCTGGTCCCCTTTGGCTCCCGTGACTCAGTGGGTCTAGTCCCCATGTTTTGCCTGGCGTGGTCCAGTAGGGTGCTGATGGAAAGATATGGACCCCAAACACCCCAGCCCTGGCTCAGACACCCTTGGCCCTCTTGGCCTGCATTGTCCCTCCCCAAGCATGTTCCCACAGGCGAGCTGGCCTGCTCTGCAGCTGGCTTAGCAGAGAAGATGGTGACAGCCAGGTGGGACCTGGCCAGGCACTCACCTGAGGCATCCACAGCAGGAGCTGCTTAGGCCACATGCTGCACAGCAGCCCCTGGGCCAGTGCACCCAAGAATATTGTGCCCCACGGATGCAGATGTTCATACAACATCCAAATCATGTGACATCCTATTTCAGAGAACATACTGTGGACGTTAAGCGACACATATCTCTATTAGAAAGGTGAAGTGGTCCTTTTGGTGAGTAGCTTACCTCCTCCTGGGTCACACTTTGTACTTCACATTTTGGGGCCCACTGGGACTTAAGTCTTCTTATAGGTCTAGAAGCAAAAATGGGTCATGGGTGTGGGTCCTAGGGACATTCATCAAAGTCTCGTAAAGAATCTACCTCAGGCCATGCCCCGGACAATGACTCAGATGCTGCCCCAGGAGATATCTCAGACCAAGGCTCTTCAGACACAGCTGGGTTAATCTCAACAGATGAGGGTGGAGGGGATAATAGTTTTACTGGGGAGAATGGCTTAGCACACAAAGATGGAGTAATCTTTTCAGATGGCAGTAAGAGGGTTGGTTCTGTTGGCAGGAGTGATTCAACGGAATTTAGGGGCTCAGTGTCCCCTCCTGATTATCTGCCCATATGTTCCCATCCCAAATTTCAGGATTCCATTTCTTCCCAATCAGTGCTCTCACTTTAACTTTAGATACCATTAAAGGTTGGGAATTCAGTTGACATTGTAATTCAGCCGCTCTTATGATAAGACTCTGGGTTTGGTTTTCAACAATATTAGCTATTACTACAAGAAATAAGACTTTCTTTTAGGGCATAAATCACAACTTTTAGGCCTTTTATGCAGCACTTGAGCTGTGACTCTGAAAGCCCTGAACTTATCTCTGTCTTTCACCACTTTGTCTATCGAAGGTAGGACCAACCAACCAGCTTCCTTATACTTCTAGTTCTAAAAAATTGTAGAAAAGTATCAAGCATACGATCACCAAGAGCTTCTCTTCTCACCAATATTTGATCTATTGGTGGTGATATTTTGCATATTAGTATTACCGCCTCACGCCATGGATTAGCAGCACCCTCTTTACTACTGGAGGCAGAGACATCAGAGCCTTTAAAACTAGTGAGACTTGAGAGTCAATTTAAAAAACTCATCCTTATGATTTTGTTTCTCTAGAACCACTCTCTGTACCAAATGTCTTAGGCTGGGTTCTCTTGAGAAGAAAAACCAATGATGCATGTATAT